>NW_026960722.1:17500-53061 GCF_021018805.1 Prinia subflava | reverse complement strand
TGCCGTGGCATTCAAGATTTTTCCCAGATGCAAGATGCCACATTTTGGAACTCGGGCTGCTTTTGGAGTGCCAAATGTCTCCCACAATCTGACACCAGGAACATGGCCAGGTGAGTTTAGTTTCCCATGGAAAAGGGCCACCGTTCGTGTCCACCACGGTCATCAGGCAACCTCGGCTTCAGCCTGCAAAAATGCCGTGATATTCAAGATTTTTCCCAGATGCAAGAGGCCACATTTTGGAACTCGGGCTGCTTTTGGAGTGCCAAATGTCTCCCACAATCTGACACCAGGAACATGGCCAGGTGAGTTTAGTTTCCCATGGAAAAGGGCCACCGTTCGTGTCCACCACCCTCATCCGGCCACCTCGGTTTCGGCCTGCAAAAATGCCGTGATATTCAAGATTTCTCCCAGATGCAAGATGCCACATTTTGGAACTCGGGGCTGCTTTTGGAGTGCCAAATGTCTCCCACAATCTGACACCAGGAACATGGCCACGTGAGTTTAGTTTCCCATGGAAAAGGGCCACCGTTCGTGTCCACCACCCTCATCCGGCCACCTCGGCTTCGGCCTCAAAAAATGCCGTGGCATTCAAGATTTTTCCCAGATGCAAGATGCCACATTTTGGAACTCGGGCTGCTTTTGGAGTGCCAAATGTCTCCCACAATCTGACACCAGGAACATGGCCAGGTGAGTTTATTTTCCCATGGAAAAGGGCCACCGTTCGTGTCCACCACCCTCATCCGGCCACCTCGGCTTCAGCCTGCAAAAATGCCGTGATATTCAAGATTTCTCCCAGATGCAAGATGCCACATTTTGGAACTCGGGCTGCTTTTGGAGTGCCAAATGTCTCCCACAATCTGACACCAGGAACATGGCCAGGGGAGTTTAGTTTCCCATGGAAAAGGGCCACCGTTCGTGTCCACCACCCTCATCCAGCCACCTCGGCTTCGGCCTGCAAAAATGCAGTGTCATTCAAGATTTCTCCCACATGCAAGATGCCACATTTTGGAAATCGGGCTGCTTTTGGAGTGCCAAATGTCTCCCACAATCTGACACCAGGAACATGGCCAGGTGAGTTTAGTTTCCCATGGGAAAAGGGCCACCGTTCGTGTCCACCACCCTCATCTGGCCACGTCGGAGTCGGCCTGCAAAAATGCCGTGGCATTCAAGATTTCTCCCACATGCAAGATGCCACATTTTGGAACTCGGGCTGCTTTTGGAGTGCCAAATGTCTCCCACAATCTGACACCGATAACATGGCCAGGTGAGTTTAGTTTCCCATGGAAAAGGGCCACCGTTCGTTTCCACCACGGTCATCAGGCCACCTCGGCTTCGGCCTGCAAAAATGCCGTGATATTCAAGATTTCTCCCAGATGCAAGATGCCACATTTTGGAACTCGGGCTGCTTTTGGAGTGCCAAATGTCTCCCACAATCTGACACCAGGAACATGGCCAGGTGAGTTTAGTTTCCCATGGAAAAGGGCCACCGTTCGTGTCCACCACCCTCATCCGGCCACCTCGGCTTCAGCCTGCAAAAATGCCGTGATATTCAAGATTTCTCCCAGATGCAAGATGCCACATTTTGGAACTCGGGCTGCTTTTGGAGTGCCAAATGTCTCCCACAATCTGACACCAGGAACATGGCCAGGTGAGTTTAGTTTCCCATGGAAAAGGGCCACCGTTCGTGTCCACCACCCTCATCCGGCCACCTCGGCTTCAGCCTGCAAAAATGCCGTGATATTCAAGATTTCTCCCAGATGCAAGATGCCACATGTTGGAACTCGGGCTGCTTTTGGAGTGCCAAATGTCTCCCACAATCTGACACCAGGAACATGGCCAGGTGAGTTTAGTTTCCCATGGAAAAGGGCCACCGTTCGTGTCCACCACCCTCATCCGGCCACCTCGGCTTCGGCCTCAAAAAATGCCGTGGCATTCAAGATTTCTCCCAGATGCAAGATGCCACATTTTGGAACTCGGGCTGCTTTTGGAGTGCCAAATGTCTCCCACAATCTGACACCAGGAACATGGCCAGGTGAGTTTAGTTTCCCATGGAAAAGGGCCACCGTTTCGTGTCCACCACCCTCATCCGGCCACCTCGGCTTCAGCCTGCAAAAATGCCGTGATATTCAAGATTTCTCCCAGATGCAAGATGCCACATTTTGGAACTCAGGCTGCTTTTGGAGTGCCAAATGTCTCCCACAATCTGACACCAGGAACATGGCCAGGTGAGTTTAGTTTCCCATGGAAAAGGGCCACCGTTCGTGTCCACCACCCTCATCCGGCCACCTCGGCTTCAGCCTGCAAAAATGCCGTGATATTCAAGATTTCTCCCAGATGCAAGATGCCACATTTTGGAACTCGGGCTGCTTTTGGAGTGCCAAATGTCTCCCACAATCTGAAACCAGGAACATGGCCAGGTGAGTTTAGTTTCCCATGGAAAAGGGCCACCGTTCGTGTCCACCACCCTCATCCGGCCACCTCGGCTTCAGCCTGCAAAAATGCCGTGATATTCAAGATTTCTCCCAGATGCAAGATGCCACATTTTGGAACTCGAGCTGCTTTTGGAGTGCCAAATGTCTCCCACAATCTGACACCAGGAACATGGCCACGTGAGTTTAGTTTCCCATGGAAAAGGGCCACCGTTCGTGTCCACCACCCTCATCCGGCCACCTCGGCTTCAGCCTTCAAAAATGCCGTGATATTCAAGATTTCTCCCAGATGCAAGATGCCACATTTTGGAACTCGGGCTGCTTTTGGAGTGCCAAATGTCTCCCAAAATCTGACACCAGGAACATGGCCAGGGGAGTTTAGTTTCCCATGGAAAAGGGCCACCGTTCGTGTCCACCACGGTCATCAGGCCACCTCGGCTTCAGCCTGCAAAAATGCCGTGATATTCAAGATTTCTCCCAGATGCAAGATGCCACATTTTGGAACTCGGGCTGCTTTTGGAGTGCCAAATGTCTCCCACAATCTGACACCAGGAACATGGCCAGGTGAGTTTAGTTTCCCATGGAAAAGGGCCACCGTTCGTGTCCACCACCCTCATCCGGCCACCTCGGCTTCAGCCTGCAAAAATGCCGTGATATTCAAGATTTCTCCCAGATGCAAGATGCCACATTTTGGAACTCGGGCTGCTTTTGGAGTGCCAAATGTCTCCCACAATCTGACACCAGGAACATGGCCAGGGGAGTTTAGTTTCCCATGGAAAAGGGCCACCGTTCGTGTCCACCACCCTCATCCGGCCACCTCGGCTTCGGCCTCAAAAAATGCCGTGGCATTCAAGTATTCTCCCAGATGCAAGATGCTACATTTTGGAACTCGGGCTGCTTTTGGGAGTGCCAAATGTCTCCCACAATCTGACACCAGGAACATGGCCAGGTGAGTTTAGTTTCCCATGGAAAAGGGCCACCGTTCGTGTCCACCACCCTCATCTGGCAATATCGGCTTCGGCCTCAAAAAATGCCGTGGCATTCAAGATTTCTCCCAGATGCAAGATGCCACATTTTGGAACTCGGGCTGCTTTTGGGAGTGCCAAATGTCTCCCACAATCTGACACCAGGAACATGGCCACGTGAGTTTAGTTTCCCATGGAAAAGGGCCACCGTTCGTGTCCACCACCCTCATCCGGCCACCTCGGCTTCAGACTTCAAAAATGCCGTGATATTCAAGATTTCTCCCAGATGCAAGATGCCACATTTTGGAACTCGGGCTGCTTTTGGAGTGCCAAATGTCTCCCACAATCTGACACCAGGAACATGGCCAGGTGAGTTTAGTTTTTTATGGAAAAGGGCCACTGTTCGTGTCCACCACCCTCATCCGGCCACCTCGGCTTCGGCCTGCAAAAATGCCGTGATATTCAAGATTTCTCCCAGATGCAAGATGCCACATTTTGGAACTCGGGCTGCTTTTGAAGTGCCAAATGTCTCCCACAATCTGACACCAGGAACATGGCCATGTGAGTTTAGTTTCCCATGGAAAAGGGCCACGTTCGTGTCCACCACCCTCATCCGGCCACATCGGCTTCAGCCTGCAAAAATGCCGTGATATTCAAGATTTCTCCCAGATGCAAGATGCCACATTTTGGAACTCAGGCTGCTTTTGGAGTGCCAAATGTCTCCCACAATCTGACACCAGGAACATGGCCACGTGAGTTTAGTTTCCCATGGAAAAGGGCCACCGTTCGTGTCCACCACCCTCATCCGGCCACCTCGGCTTCAGCCTGCAAAAATGCCGTGGCATTCAAGATTTCTCCCAGATGCAAGATGCCACATTTTGGAACTCAGGCTGCTTTTGGAGTGCCAAATGTCTCCCACAATCTGAAACCAGTAACATGGCCAGGTGAGTTTAGTTTCCCATGGAAAAGGGCCACCGTTCGTGTCCACCACCCTCATCCGGCCACCTCGGCTTCAGCCTGCAAAAATGCCGTGATATTCAAGATTTCTCCCAGATGCAAGATGCCACATTTTAGAACTCAGGCTGCTTTTGGAGTGCCAAATGTCTCCCACAATCTGAAACCAGGAACATGGCCACGTGAGTTTAGTTTCCCATGGAAAAGGGCCACCGTTCGTGTCCACCACCCTCATCCGGCCACCTCGGCTTCAGCCTGCAAAAATGCTGTGATATTCAAGATTTCTCCCAGATGCAAGATGCCACATTTTGGAACTCGGGCTGCTTTTGGAGTGCCAAATGTCTCCCACAATCTGACACCAGGAACATGGCCAGGTGAGTTTAGTTTCCCATGGAAAAGGGCCACCGTTCGTGTCCACCACCCTCATCTGGCCACGTCGGAGTCGGCCTGCAAAAATGCCGTGGCATTCAAGATTTCTCCCACATGCAAGATGCCACATTTTGGAACTCGGGCTGCTTTTGGAGTGCCAAATGTCTCCCACAATCTGACACCGATAACATGGCCAGGTGAGTTTAGTTTCCCATGGAAAAGGGCCACCGTTCGTTTCCACCACGGTCATCAGGCCACCTCGGCTTCGGCCTGCAAAAATGCCGTGATATTCAAGATTTCTCCCAGATGCAAGATGCCACATTTTGGAACTCGGGCTGCTTTTGGAGTGCCAAATGTCTCCCACAATCTGACACCAGGAACATGGCCACGTGAGTTTATGAGTTTAGTTTCCCATGGAAAAGGGCCACCGTTCGTGTCCACCACCCTCATCCGGCCACCTCGGCTTCAGCCTGCAAAAATCCCGTGATATTCAAGATTTCTCCCAGATGCAAGATGCCACATTTTGGAACTCAGGCTGCTTTTGGAGTGCCAAATGTCTCCCACAATCTGACACCAGGAACATGGCCAGGTGAGTTAAGTTTCCCATGGAAAAGGGCCACCGTTCGTGTCCACCACCCTCATCCGGCCACCTCGGCTTCGGCCTGCAAAAATGCCGTGATATTCAAGATTTCTCCCAGATGCAAGATGCCACATTTTGGAACTCGGGCTGCTTTTGGAGTGCCAAATGTCTCCCACAATCTGACACCAGGAACATGGCCAGGTGAGTTTAGTTTCCCATGGAAAAGGGCCACCGTTCGTGTCCACCACCCTCATCCGGCCACCTCGGCTTCGGCCTGCAAAAATGCCGTGATATTCAAGATTTCTCCCAGATGCAAGATGCCACATTTTGGAACTCGAGCTGCTTTTGGAGTGCCAAATGTCTCCCACAATCTGACACCAGGAACATGGCCAGGTGAGTTTAGTTTCCCATGGAAAAGGGCCACCGTTGGTGTCCACCACCCTCATCCGGCCACCTCGGCTTCGGCCTGCAAAAATGCCGTGATATTCAAGATTTCTCCCAGATGCAAGATGCCACATTTTGGAACTCGGGCTGCTTTTGGAGTGCCAAATGTCTCCCACAATCTGACACCAGGAACATGGCCAGGTGAGTTTAGTTTCCCATGGAAAAGGGCCACCGTTGGTGTCCACCACCCTCATCCGGCCACCTCGGCTTCGGCCTGCAAAAATGCCGTGATATTCAAGATTTCTCCCAGATGCAAGATGCCACATTTTGGAACTCGGGCTGCTTTTGGAGTGCCAAATGTCTCCCACAATCTGACACCAGGAACATGGCCAGGTGAGTTTAGTTTCCCATGGAAAAGGGCCACCGTTCGTGTCCACCACCCTCATCTGGCCACCTCGGCTTCAGCCTGCAAAAATGCCGTGATATTCAAGATTTCTCCCAGATGCAAGATGCCACATTTTGGAACTCGGGCTGCTTTTGGAGTGCCAAATGTCTCCCACAATCTGACACCAGGAACATGGCCAGGTGAGTTTAGTTTCCCATGGAAAAGGGCCACCGTTCGTGTCCACCACCCTCATCCGGCCACCTCGGCTTCAGCCTGCAAAAATGCCGTGATATTCAAGATTTCTCCCAGATGCAAGATGCCACATTTTGGAACTCGGGCTGCTTTTGGAGTGCCAAATGTCTCCCACAATCTGACACCAGGAACATGGCCAGGTGAGTTTAGTTTCCCATGGAAAAGGGCCACCGTTCGTGTCCACCACCCTCATCCGGCCACCTCGGCTTCGGCCTGCAAAAATGCCGTGATATTCAAGATTTCTCCCAGATGCAAGATGCCACATTTTGGAACTCAGGCTGCTTTTGGAGTGCCAAATGTCTCCCACAATCTGACTCCAGGAACATGGCCAGGTGAGTTAGTTTCCCATGGAAAAGGGCCACCGTTGGTGTCCACCACCCTCATCCGGCCACCTCGGCTTCGGCCTGCAAAAATGCCGTGATATTCAAGATTTCTCCAGATGCAAGATGCCACATTTTGGAACTCGGGCTGCTTTTGGAGTGCCAAATGTCTCCCACAATCTGACACCAGGAACATGGCCAGGTGAGTTTAGTTTCCCATGGAAAAGGGCCACCGTTCGTGTCCACCACCCTCATCCGGCCACCTCGGCTTCAGCCTGCAAAAATGCCGTGATATTCAAGATTTCTCCCAGATGCAAGATGCCACATTTTGGAACTCGGGCTGCTTTTGGAGTGCCAAATGTCTCCCACAATCTGACACCAGGAACATGGCCAGGTGAGTTTAGTTTCCCATGGAAAAGGGCCACCGTTCGTGTCCACCACCCTCATCCGGCCACCTCGGCTTCGGCCTGCAAAAATGCCGTGATATTCAAGATTTCTCCCAGATGCAAGATGCCACATTTTGGAACTCGGGCTGCTTTTGGAGTGCCAAATGTCTCCACAATCTGACACCAGGAACATGGCCAGGTGAGTTTAGTTTCCCATGGAAAAGGGCCACCGTTCGTGTCCACCACCCTCATCCGGCCACCTCGGCTTCGGCCTGCAAAAATGCCGTGATATTCAAGATTTCTCCAGATGCAAGATGCCACATTTTGGAACTCGGGCTGCTTTTGGAGTGCCAAATGTCTCCCACAATCTGACACCAGGAACATGGCCAGGTGAGTTTAGTTTCCCATGGAAAAGGGCCACCGTTCGTGTCCACCACCCTCATCCGGCCACCTCGGCTTCGGCCTGCAAAAATGCCGTGATATTCAAGATTTCTCCCAGATGCAAGATGCCACATTTTGGAACTCGGGCTGCTTTTGGAGTGCCAAATGTCTCCCACAATCTGACACCAGGAACATGGCCAGGTGAGTTTAGTTTCCCATGGAAAAGGGCCACCGTTCGTGTCCACCACCCTCATCCGGCCACCTCGGCTTCGGCCTGCAAAAATGCCGTGATATTCAAGATTTCTCCCAGATGCAAGATGCCACATTTTGGAACTCGGGCTGCTTTTGGAGTGCCAAATGTCTCCCACAATCTGACACCAGGAACATGGCCAGGTGAGTTTAGTTTCCCATGGAAAAGGGCCACCGTTCGTGTCCACCACCCTCATCCGGCCACCTCGGCTTCAGCCTGCAAAAATGCCGTGATATTCAAGATTTCTCCCAGATGCAAGATGCCACATTTTGGAACTCGGGCTGCTTTTGGAGTGCCAAATGTCTCCCACAATCTGACACCAGGAACATGGCCAGGTGAGTTTAGTTTCCCATGGAAAAGGGCCACGGTTCGTGTCCACCACCCTCATCCGGCCACCTCGGCTTCGGCCTGCAAAAATGCCGTGATATTCAAGATTTCTCCAGATGCAAGATGCCACATTTTGGAACTCGGGCTGCTTTTGGAGTGCCAAATGTCTCCCACAATCTGACACCAGGAACATGGCCAGGTGAGTTTAGTTTCCCATGGAAAAGGGCCACCGTTCGTGTCCACCACCCTCATCCGGCCACCTCGGCTTCGGCCTGCAAAAATGCCGTGATATTCAAGATTTCTCCCAGATGCAAGATGCCACATTTGGAACTCGGGCTGCTTTTGGAGTGCCAAATGTCTCCCACAATCTGACACCAGGAACATGGCCAGGTGAGTTTAGTTTCCCATGGAAAAGGGCCACCGTTGGTGTCCACCACCCTCATCCGGCCACCTCGGCTTCGGCCTGCAAAAATGCCGTGATATTCAAGATTTCTCCCAGATGCAAGATGCCACATTTTGGAACTCGGGCTGATTTTGGAGTGCCAAATGTCTCCCACAATCTGACACCAGGAACATGGCCAGGTGAGTTTAGTTTCCCATGGAAAAGGGCCACCGTTCGTGTCCACCACCCTCATCCGGCCACCTCGGCTTCGGCCTGCAAAAATGCCGTGATATTCAAGATTTCTCCAGATGCAAGATGCCACATTTTGGAACTCGGGCTGCTTTTGGAGTGCCAAATGTCTCCCACAATCTGACACCAGGAACATGGCCAGGTGAGTTTAGTTTCCCATGGAAAAGGGCCACCGTTCGTGTCCACCACCCTCATCCGGAACCCTCGGCTTCAGCCTGCAAAATGCCGTGATATTCAAGATTTCTCCCAGATGCAAGATGCCACATTTTGGAACTCGGGCTGCTTTTGGAGTGCCAAATGTCTCCCACAATCTGACACCAGGAACATGGCCAGGTGAGTTTAGTTTCCCATGGAAAAGGGCCACCGTTCGTGTCCACCACCCTCATCCGGCCACCTCGGCTTCGGCCTGCAAAAATGCCGTGATATTCAAGATTTCTCCCAGATGCAAGATGCCACATTTTGGAACTCGGGCTGCTTTTGGAGTGCCAAATGTCTCCCACAATCTGACACCAGGAACATGGCCAGGTGAGTTTAGTTTCCCATGGAAAAGGGCCACCGTTCGTGTCCACCACCCTCATCCGGCCACCTCGGCTTTGGCCTGCAAAAATGCCGTGATATTCAAGATTTCTCCCAGATGCAAGATGCCACATTTTGGAACTCGGGCTGCTTTTGGAGTGCCAAATGTCTCCCACAATCTGACTCCAGGAACATGGCCAGGTGAGTTTAGTTTCCCATGGAAAAGGGCCACCGTTGGTGTCCACCACCCTCATCCGGCCACCTCGGCTTCGGCCTGCAAAAATGCCGTGATATTCAAGATTTCTCCCAGATGCAAGATGCCACATTTTGGAACTCGGGCTGCTTTTGGAGTGCCAAATGTCTCCCACAATCTGACACCAGGAACATGGCCAGGTGAGTTTAGTTTCCCATGGAAAAGGGCCACCGTTCGTGTCCACCACCCTCATCCGGCCACCTCGGCTTCGGCCTGCAAAAATGCCGTGATATTCAAGATTTCTCCCAGATGCAAGATGCCACATTTTGGAACTCGGGCTGCTTTTGGAGTGCCAAATGTCTCCCACAATCTGACACCAGGAACATGGCCAGGTGAGTTTAGTTTCCCATGGAAAAGGGCCACCGTTCGTGTCCACCACCCTCATCCGGCCACCTCGGCTTCGGCCTGCAAAAATGCCGTGATATTCAAGATTTCTCCCAGATGCAAGATGCCACATTTTGGAACTCGGGCTGCTTTTGGAGTGCCAAATGTCTCCCACAATCTGACACCAGGAACATGGCCAGGTGAGTTTAGTTTCCCATGGAAAAGGGCCACCGTTCGTGTCCACCACCCTCATCCGGCCACCTCGGCTTCAGCCTGCAAAAATGCCGTGATATTCAAGATTTCTCCCAGATGCAAGATGCCACATTTTGGAACTCGGGCTGCTTTTGGAGTGCCAAATGTCTCCCACAATCTGACACCAGGAACATGGCCAGGTGAGTTGAGTTTCTCATGGAAAAGGGCCACCGTTCGTGTCCACCACCCTCATCCGGCCACCTCGGCTTCGGCCTGCAAAAATGCCGTGATATTCAAGATTTCTCCCAGATGCAAGATGCCACATTTTGGAACTCGGCTGCTTTTGGAGTGCCAAATGTCTCCCACAATCTGACACCAGGAACATGGCCAGGTGAGTTTAGTTTCCCATGGAAAAGGGCCACCGTTCGTGTCCACCACCCTCATCCGGCCACCTCGGCTTCGGCCTGCAAAAATGCCGTGATATTCAAGATTTCTCCCAGATGCAAGATGCCACATTTTGGAACTCGGGCTGCTTTTGGAGTGCCAAATGTCTCCCACAATCTGACACCAGGAACATGGCCAGGTGAGTTTAGTTTCCCATGGAAAAGGGCCACCGTTCGTGTCCACCACCCTCATCAGGCCACCTCGGCTTCGGCCTGCAAAAATGCCGTGATATTCAAGATTTCTCCCAGATGCAATATGCCACATTTTGGAACTCAGGCTGCTTTTGGAGTGCCAAATGTCTCCCACAATCTGACACCAGGAACATGGCCAGGTGAGTTTAGTTTCCCATGGAAAAGGGCCACCGTTCGTGTCCACCACCCTCATCCGGCCACCTCGGCTTCGGCCTGCAAAAATGCCGTGATATTCAAGATTTCTCCCAGATGCAAGATGCCACATTTTGGAACTCGGGCTGCTTTTGGAGTGCCAAATGTCTCCCACAATCTGACACCAGGAACATGGCCAGGTGAGTTTAGTTTCCCATGGAAAAGGGCCACCGTTCGTGTCCACCACCCTCATCCGGCCACCTCGGCTTCAGCCTGCAAAAATCCCGTGATATTCAAGATTTCTCCCAGATGCAAGATGCCACATTTTGGAACTCAGGCTGCTTTTGGAGTGCCAAATGTCTCCCACAATCTGACACCAGGAACATGGCCAGGTGAGTTTAGTTTCCCATGGAAAAGGGCCACCGTTCGTGTCCACCACCCTCATCCGGAACCCTCGGCTTCAGCCTGCAAAAATGCCGTGATATTCAAGATTTCTCCCAGATGCAAGATGCCACATTTTGGAACTCGGGCTGCTTTTGGAGTGCCAAATGTCTCCCACAATCTGACACCAGGAACATGGCCAGGTGAGTTAAGTTTCCCATGGAAAAGGGCCACCGTTCGTGTCCACCACCCTCATCCGGCCACCTCGGCTTCGGCCTGCAAAAATGCCGTGATATTCAAGATTTCTCCCAGATGCAAGATGCCACATTTTGGAACTCGGGCTGCTTTTGGAGTGCCAAATGTCTCCCACAATCTGACACCAGGAACATGGCCAGGTGAGTTTAGTTTCCCATGGAAAAGGGCCACCGTTCGTGTCCACCACCCTCATCCGGCCACCTCGGCTTTGGCCTGCAAAAATGCCGTGATATTCAAGATTTCTCCCAGATGCAAGATGCCACATTTTGAACTCGGGCTGCTTTTGGAGTGCTAAATGTCTCCCACAATCTGACACCAGGAACATGGCCAGGTGAGTTTAGTTTCCCATGGAAAAGGGCCACTGTTGGTGTCCACTACGGTCATCAGGCCACCTCGGCTTCAGCCTGCAAAAATGCCGTGATATTCAAGATTTCTCCCAGATGCAAGATGCCACATTTTGGAACTCGGGCTGCTTTTGGAGTGCCAAATGTCTCCCACAATCTGACACCAGGAACATGGCCAGGTGAGTTTAGTTTCCCATGGAAAAGGGCCACCGTTCGTGTCCACCACCCTCATCCGGCCACCTCGGCTTCAGCCTGCAAAAATGCCGTGATATTCAAGATTTCTCCCAGATGCAAGATGCCACATTTTGGAACTCGGGCTGCTTTTGGAGTGCCAAATGTCTCCCACAATCTGACACCAGGAACATGGCCAGGTGAGTTTAGTTTCCCATGGAAAAGGGCCACCGTTCGTGTCCACCACCCTCATCCGGCCACCTCGGCTTCAGCCTGCAAAAATGCCGTGATATTCAAGATTTCTCCCAGATGCAAGATGCCACATTTTGGAACTCGGGCTGCTTTTGGAGTGCCAAATGTCTCCCACAATCTGACACCAGGAACATGGCCAGGTGAGTTTAGTTTCCCATGGAAAAGGGCCACCGTTCGTGTCCACCACCCTCATCCGGCCACCTCGGCTTCAGCCTGCAAAAATGCCGTGATATTCAAGATTTCTCCCAGATGCAAGATGCCACATTTTGGAACTCGGGCTGCTTTTGGAGTGCCAAATGTCTCCCACAATCTGACACCAGGAACATGGCCAGGTGAGTTTAGTTTCCCATGGAAAAGGGCCACCGTTCGTGTCCACCACCCTCATCCGGCCACCTCGGCTTTGGCCTGCAAAAATGCCGTGATATTCAAGATTTCTCCCAGATGCAAGATGCCACATTTTGGAACTCGGGCTGCTTTTGGAGTGCTAAATGTCTCCCACAATCTGACACCAGGAACATGGCCAGGTGAGTTTAGTTTCCCATGGAAAAGGGCCACTGTTGGTGTCCACTACGGTCATCAGGCCACCTCGGCTTCGGCCTGCAAAAATGCCGTGATATTCAAGATTTCTCCCAGATGCAAGATGCCACATTTTGGAACTCGGGCTGCTTTTGGAGTGCCAAATGTCTCCCACAATCTGACACCAGGAACATGGCCAGGTGAGTTTAGTTTCCCATGGAAAAGGGCCACCGTTCGTGTCCACCACCCTCATCCGGCCACCTCGGCTTCAGCCTGCAAAAATGCCGTGATATTCAAGATTTCTCCCAGATGCAAGATGCCACATTTTGGAACTCGGGCTGCTTTTGGAGTGCCAAATGTCTCCCACAATCTGACACCAGGAACATGGCCAGGTGAGTTTAGTTTCCCATGGAAAAGGGCCACCGTTCGTGTCCACCACCCTCATCCGGCCACCTCGGCTTCAGCCTGCAAAAATGCCGTGATATTCAAGATTTCTCCCAGATGCAAGATGCCACATTTTGGAACTCGGGCTGCTTTTGGAGTGCCAAATGTCTCCCACAATCTGACACCAGGAACATGGCCAGGTGAGTTTAGTTTCCCATGGAAAAGGGCCACCGTTCGTGTCCACCACCCTCATCCGGCCACCTCGGCTTCAGCCTGCAAAAATGCCGTGATATTCAAGATTTCTCCCAGATGCAAGATGCCACATTTTGGAACTCGGGCTGCTTTTGGAGTGCCAAATGTCTCCCACAATCTGACACCAGGAACATGGCCAGGTGAGTTTAGTTTCCCATGGAAAAGGGCCACCGTTCGTGTCCACCACCCTCATCCGGCCACCTCGGCTTTGGCCTGCAAAAATGCCGTGATATTCAAGATTTCTCCCAGATGCAAGATGCCACATTTTGGAACTCGGGCTGCTTTTGGAGTGCTAAATGTCTCCCACAATCTGACACCAGGAACATGGCCAGGTGAGTTTAGTTTCCCATGGAAAAGGGCCACTGTTGGTGTCCACTACGGTCATCAGGCCACCTCGGCTTCGGCCTGCAAAAATGCCGTGATATTCAAGATTTCTCCCAGATGCAAGATGCCACATTTTGGAACTCGGGCTGCTTTTGGAGTGCCAAATGTCTCCCACAATCTGACACCAGGAACATGGCCAGGTGAGTTTAGTTTCCCATGGAAAAGGGCCACCGTTCGTGTCCACCACCCTCATCCGGCCACCTCGGCTTCAGCCTGCAAAAATGCCGTGATATTCAAGATTTCTCCCAGATGCAAGATGCCACATTTTGGAACTCGGGCTGCTTTTGGAGTGCCAAATGTCTCCCACAATCTGACACCAGGAACATGGCCAGGTGAGTTTAGTTTCCCATGGAAAAGGGCCACCGTTCGTGTCCACCACCCTCATCCGGCCACCTCGGCTTCAGCCTGCAAAAATGCCGTGATATTCAAGATTTCTCCCAGATGCAAGATGCCACATTTTGGAACTCGGGCTGCTTTTGGAGTGCCAAATGTCTCCCACAATCCTGACACCAGGAACATGGCCAGGTGAGTTTAGTTTCCCATGGAAAAGGGCCACCGTTCGTGTCCACCACCCTCATCAGGCCACCTCGGCTTCAGCCTGCAAAAATGCCGTGATATTCAAGATTTCTCCCAGATGCAAGATGCCACATTTTGGAACTCGGGCTGCTTTTGGAGTGCCAAATGTCTCCCACAATCTGACACCAGGAACATGGCCAGGTGAGTTTAGTTTCCCATGGAAAAGGGCCACCGTTCGTGTCCACCACCCTCATCCGGCAACCTCGGCTTCAGCCTGCAAAAATGCCGTGATATTCAAGATTTCTCCCAGATGCAAGATGCCACATTTTGGAACTCGGGCTGCTTTTGGAGTGCCAATGGTCTCCCACAATCTGACACCAGGAACATGGCCAGGTGAGTTTAGTTTCCCATGGAAAAGGGCCACCGTTCGTGTCCACCACCCTCATCCGGCCACCTCGGCTTCGGCCTCTAAAAATGCCGTGATATTCAAGATTTCTCCCAGATGCAAGATGCCACATTTTGGAACTCGGGCTGCTTTTGGAGTGCCAAATGTCTCCCACAATCTGACACCAGGAACATGGCCAGGTGAGTTTAGTTTCCCATGGAAAAGGGCCACCGTTCGTGTCCACCACCCTCATCCGGCCACCTCGGCTTCAGCCTGCAAAAATGCCGTGATATTCAAGATTTCTCCCAGATGCAAGATGCCACATTTTGGAACTCGGGCTGCTTTTGGAGTGCCAAATGTCTCCCACAATCTGACACCAGGAACATGGCCAGGTGAGTTTAGTTTCCCATGGAAAAGGGCCACCGTTCGTGTCCACCACCCTCATCCGGACACCTCGGCTTCAGCCTGCAAAAATGCCGTGATATTCAAGATTTCTCCCAGATGCAAGATGCCACATTTTGGAACTCAGGCTGCTTTTGGAGTGCCACATGTCTCCCACAATCTGACACTAGGAACATGGCCAGGTGAGTTTAGTTTCCCATGGAAAAGGGCCACCGTTCGTGTCCACCACCCTCATCCGGCCACCTCGGCTTCAGCCTGCAAAAATGCCGTGATATTCAAGATTTCTCCCAGATGCAAGATGCCACATTTTGGAACTCGGGCTGCTTTTGGAGTGCCAAATGTCTCCCACAATCTGACACCAGGAACATGGCCAGGTGAGTTTAGTTTCCCATGGAAAAGGGCCACCGTTCGTGTCCACCACGGTCATCAGGCCACCTCGGCTTCAGCCTGCAAAAATGCCGTGATATTCAAGATTTCTCCCAGATGCAAGATGCCACATTTTGGAACTCAGGCTGCTTTTGGAGTGCCACATGTCTCCCACAATCTGACACCAGGAACATGGCCAGGTGAGTTTAGTTTCCCATGGAAAAGGGCCACCGTTCGTGTCCACCACCCTCATCCGGCCACCTCGGCTTCAGCCTGCAAAAATGCCGTGATATTCAAGATTTCTCCCAGATGCAAGATGCCACATTTTGGAACTCGGGCTGCTTTTGGAGTGCCAAATGTCTCCCACAATCTGACACCAGGAACATGGCCAGGTGAGTTTAGTTTCCCATGGAAAAGGGCCACCGTTCGTGTCCACCACGGTCATCAGGCCACCTCGGCTTCAGCCTGCAAAAATGCCGTGATATTCAAGATTTCTCCCAGATGCAAGATGCCACATTTTGGAACTCGGGCTGCTTTTGGAGTGCCAAATGTCTCCCACAATCTGACACCAGGAACATGGCCAGGTGAGTTTAGTTTCCCATGGAAAAGGGCCACCGTTCGTGTCCACCACCCTCATCCGGCCACCTCGGCTTCGGCCTCCAAAAATGCCGTGATATTCAAGATTTCTCCCAGATGCAAGATGCCACATTTTGGAACTCGGGCTGCTTTTCGAGTGCCAAATGTCTCCCACAATCTGACACCAGGAACATGGCCAGGTGAGTTTAGTTTCCCATGGAAAAGGGCCACCGTTCGTGTCCACCACCCTCATCCGGCCACCTCGGCTTCAGCCTGCAAAAATGCCGTGATATTCAAGATTTCTCCCAGATGCAAGATGCCACATTTTGGAACTCGGGCTGCTTTTGGAGTGCCAAATGTCTCCCACAATCTGACACCAGGAACATGGCCAGGTGAGTTTAGTTTCCCATGGAAAAGGGCCACCGTTCGTGTCCACCACCCTCATCCGGCCACCTCGGCTTCAGCCTGCAAAAATGCCGTGATATTCAAGATTTCTCCCAGATGCAAGATGCCACATTTTGGAACTCGGGCTGCTTTTGGAGTGCCAAATGTCTCCACAATCTGACACCAGGAACATGGCCAGGTGAGTTTAGTTTCCCATGGAAAAGGGCCACCGTTCGTGTCCACCACCCTCATCCGGACACCTCGGCTTCAGCCTGCAAAAATGCCGTGATATTCAAGATTTCTCCCAGATGCAAGATGCCACATTTTGGAACTCGGGCTGCTTTTGGAGTGCCAAATGTCTCCCACAATCTGACACCAGGAACATGGCCAGGTGAGTTTAGTTTCCCATGGAAAAGGGCCACCGTTCGTGTCCACCACCCTCAGCCGGCCACGTCGGCTTCGGCCTGCAAAAATGCCGTGATATTCAAGAATTCTCCCAGATGCAAGATGCCACATTTTGGAACTCGGGCTGCTTTTGGAGTGCCACATGTCTCCCACAATCTGACACCAGGAACATGGCCAGGTGAGTTTAGTTTCCCATGGAAAAGGGCCACCGTTCGTGTCCACCACCCTCATCCGGCCATCTCGGCTTCGGCCTCCAAAAATGCCGTGATATTCAAGATTTCTCCCAGATGCAAGATGCCACATTTTGGAACTCGGGCTGCTTTTGGAGTGCTAAATGTCTCCCACAATCTGACACCAGGAACATGGCCAGGTGAGTTTAGTTTCCCATGGAAAAGGGCCACCGTTCGTGTCCACCACCCTCATCCGGCCCCATCCTGCCCTATCGGCTTCGGCCTGCAAAAATGCCGTGATATTCAAGATTTCTCCCAGATGCAAGATGCCACATTTTGGAACTCGGGCTGCTTTTGGAGTGCCAAATGTCTCCCACAATCTGACACCAGGAACATGGCCAGGTGAGTTTAGTTTCCCATGGAAAAGGGCCACCGTTCGTGTCCACCACCCTCATCCGGCCACCTCGGCTTCAGCCTGCAAAAATGCCGTGATATTCAAGATTTCTCCCAGATGCAAGATGCCACATTTTGGAACTCAGGCTGCTTTTGGAGTGCCACATGTCTCCCACAATCTGACACCAGGAACATGGCCAGGTGAGTTTAGTTTCCCATGGAAAAGGGCCACCGTTCGTGTCCACCACCCTCATCCGGCCACCTCGGCTTCAGCCTGCAAAAATGCCGTGATATTCAAGATTTCTCCCAGATGCAAGATGCCACATTTTGGAACTCGGGCTGCTTTTGGAGTGCCAAATGTCTCCCACAATCTGACACCAGGAACATGGCCAGGTGAGTTTAGTTTCCCATGGAAAAGGGCCACCGTTCGTGTGCACCACGGTCATCAGGCCACCTCGGCTTCAGCCTGCAAAAATGCCGTGATATTCAAGATTTCTCCCAGATGCAAGATGCCACATTTTGGAACTCGGGCTGCTTTTGGAGTGCCAAATGTCTCCCACAATCTGACACCAGGAACATGGCCAGGTGAGTTTAGTTTCCCATGGAAAAGGGCCACCGTTCGTGTCCACCACCCTCATCCGGCCACCTCGGCTTCGGCCTCCAAAAATGCCGTGATATTCAAGATTTCTCCCAGATGCAAGATGCCACATTTTGGAACTCGGGCTGCTTTTGGAGTGCCAAATGTCTCCCACAATCTGACACCAGGAACATGGCCAGGTGAGTTTAGTTTCCCATGGAAAAGGGCCACCGTTCGTGTCCACTACGGTCATCAGGCCACCTCGGCTTCAGCCTGCAAAAATGCCGTGATATTCAAGATTTCTCCCAGATGCAAGATGCCACATTTTGGAACTCGGGCTGCTTTTGGAGTGCTAAATGTCTCCCACAATCTGACACCAGGACCATGGCCAGGTGAGTTTAGTTTCCCATGGAAAAGGGCCACCGTTCGTGTCCACCACCCTCATCCGGCAACCTCGGCTTCAGCCTGCAAAAATGCCGTGATATTCAAGATTTCTCCCAGATGCAAGATGCCACATTTTGGAACTCGGGCTGCTTTTGGAGTGCCAAATGTCTCCCACAATCTGACACCAGGAACATGGCCAGGTGAGTTTAGTTTCCCATGGAAAAGGGCCACCGTTCGTGTCCACCACCCTCATCCGGCCACCTCGGCTTCAGCCTGCAAAAATGCCGTGATATTCAAGATTTCTCCCAGATGCAAGATGCCACATTTTGGAACTCGGGCTGCTTTTGGAGTGCCACATGTCTCCCACAATCTGACACCAGGAACATGGCCAGGTGAGTTTAGTTTCCCATGGAAAAGGGCCACCGTTCGTGTCCACCACCCTCATCCGGCCACCTCGGCTTCAGCCTGCAAAAATGCCGTGATATTCAAGATTTCTCCCAGATGCAAGATGCCACATTTTGGAACTCGGGCTGCTTTTGGAGTGCCAAATGTCTCCCACAATCTGACACCAGGAACATGGCCAGGTGAGTTTAGTTTCCCATGGAAAAGGGCCACCGTTCGTGTCCACCACCCTCATCCGGCCACCTCGGCTTCGGCCTCCAAAAATGCCGTGATATTCAAGATTTCTCCCAGATGCAAGATGCCACATTTTGGAACTCGGGCTGCTTTTGGAGTGCTAAATGTCTCCCACAATCTGACACCAGGAACATGGCCAGGTGAGTTTAGTTTCCCATGGAAAAGGGCCACCGTTCGTGTCCACCACCCTCATCCGGCCACCTCGGCTTCAGCCTGCAAAAATGCCGTGATATTCAAGATTTCTCCCAGATGCAAGATGCCACATTTTGGAACTCGGGCTGCTTTTGGAGTGCCAAATGTCTCCCACAATCTGACACCAGGAACATGGCCAGGTGAGTTTAGTTTCCCATGGAAAAGGGCCACCGTTCGTGTCCACCACGGTCATCAGGCCACCTCGGCTTCAGCCTGCAAAAATGCCGTGATATTCAAGATTTCTCCCAGATGCAAGATGCCACATTTTGGAACTCGGGCTGCTTTTGGAGTGCCAAATGTCTCCCACAATCTGACACCAGGAACATGGCCAGGTGAGTTTAGTTTCCCATGGAAAAGGGCCACCGTTCGTGTCCACCACGGTCATCAGGCCACCTCGGCTTCAGCCTGCAAAAATGCCGTGATATTCAAGATTTCTCCCAGATGCAAGATGCCACATTTTGGAACTCGGGCTGCTTTTGGAGTGCCAAATGTCTCCCACAATCTGACACCAGGAACATGGCCAGGTGAGTTTAGTTTCCCATGGAAAAGGGCCACCGTTCGTGTCCACCACCCTCATCCGGCCACCTCGGCTTCAGCCTGCAAAAATGCCGTGATATTCAAGATTTCTCCCAGATGCAAGATGCCACATTTTGGAACTCGGGCTGCTTTTGGAGTGCCAAATGTCTCCCACAATCTGACACCAGGAACATGGCCAGGTGAGTTTAGTTTCCCATGGAAAAGGGCCACCGTTCGTGTCCACCACGGTCATCAGGCCACCTCGGCTTCAGCCTGCAAAAATGCCGTGATATTCAAGATTTCTCCCAGATGCAAGATGCCACATTTTGGAACTCGGGCTGCTTTTGGAGTGCCAAATGTCTCCCACAATCTGACACCAGGAACATGGCCAGGTGAGTTTAGTTTCCCATGGAAAAGGGCCACCGTTCGTGTCCACCACCCTCATCCGGCAACCTCGGCTTCAGCCTGCAAAAATGCCGTGATATTCAAGATTTCTCCCAGATGCAAGATGCCACATTTTGGAACTCGGGCTGCTTTTGGAGTGCCAAATGTCTCCCACAATCTGACACCAGGAACATGGCCAGGTGAGTTTAGTTTCCCATGGAAAAGGGCCACCGTTCGTGTCCACCACCCTCATCCGGCCACCTCGGCTTCGGCCTCTAAAAATGCCGTGATATTCAAGATTTCTCCCAGATGCAAGATGCCACATTTTGGAACTCGGGCTGCTTTTGGAGTGCCAAATGTCTCCCACAATCTGACACCAGGAACATGGCCAGGTGAGTTTAGTTTCCCATGGAAAAGGGCCACAGTTCGTGTCCACCACCCTCATCCGGCCACCTCGGCTTCAGCCTGCAAAAATGCCGTGATATTCAAGATTTCTCCCAGATGCAAGATGCCACATTTTGGAACTCGGGCTGCTTTTGGAGTGCCAAATGTCTCCCACAATCTGACACCAGGAACATGGCCAGGTGAGTTTAGTTTCCCATGGAAAAGGGCCACCGTTCGTGTCCACCACCCTCATCCGGCCACCTCGGCTTCAGCCTGCAAAAATGCCGTGATATTCAAGATTTCTCCCAGATGCAAGATGCCACATTTTGGAACTCAGGCTGCTTTTGGAGTGCCACATGTCTCCCACAATCTGACACCAGGAACATGGCCAGGTGAGTTTAGTTTCCCATGGAAAAGGGCCACCGTTCGTGTCCACCACCCTCATCCGGCCACCTCGGCTTCAGCCTGCAAAAATGCCGTGATATTCAAGATTTCTCCCAGATGCAAGATGCCACATTTTGGAACTCGGGCTGCTTTTGGAGTGCCAAATGTCTCCCACAATCTGACACCAGGAACATGGCCAGGTGAGTTTAGTTTCCCATGGAAAAGGGCCACCGTTCGTGTCCACCACCCTCATCCGGCCACGTCGGCTTCAGCCTGCAAAAATGCCGTGATATTCAAGATTTCTCCCAGATGCAAGATGCCACATTTTGGAACTCGGGCTGCTTTTGGAGTGCCAAATGTCTCCCACAATCTGACACCAGGAACATGGCCAGGTGAGTTTAGTTTCCCATGGAAAAGGGCCACCGTTCTTGTCCACCACGGTCATCAGGCCACCTCGGCTTCAGCCTGCAAAAATGCCGTGATATTCAAGATTTCTCCCAGATGCAAGATGCCACATTTTGGAACTCGGGCTGCTTTTGGAGTGCCAAATGTCTCCCACAATCTGACACCAGGAACATGGCCAGGTGAGTTTAGTTTCCCATGGAAAAGGGCCACCGTTCGTGTCCACCACCCTCATCCGGCCACCTCGGCTTCGGCCTCCAAAAATGCCGTGATATTCAAGATTTCTCCCAGATGCAAGATGCCACATTTTGGAACTCGGGCTGCTTTTGGAGTGCCAAATGTCTCCCACAATCTGACACCAGGAACATGGCCAGGTGAGTTTAGTTTCCCATGGAAAAGGGCCACCGTTCGTGTCCACCACCCTCATCCGGCCACCTCGGCTTCAGCCTGCAAAAATGCCGTGATATTCAAGATTTCTCCCAGATGCAAGATGCCACATTTTGGAACTCGGGCTGCTTTTGGAGTGCCAAATGTCTCCCACAATCTGACACCAGGAACATGGCCAGGTGAGTTTAGTTTCCCATGGAAAAGGGCCACCGTTCGTGTCCACCACCCTCATCCGGCCACCTCGGCTTCAGCCTGCAAAAATGCCGTGATATTCAAGATTTCTCCCAGATGCAAGATGCCACATTTTGGAACTCGGGCTGCTTTTGGAGTGCCAAATGTCTCCCACAATCTGACACCAGGAACATGGCCAGGTGAGTTTAGTTTCCCATGGAAAAGGGCCACCGTTCGTGTCCACCACCCTCATCCGGCCACCTCGGCTTCGGCCTGCAAAAATGCCGTGATATTCAAGATTTCTCCAGATGCAAGATGCCACATTTTGGAACTCGGGCTGCTTTTGGAGTGCCAAATGTCTCCCACAATCTGACACCAGGAACATGGCCAGGTGAGTTTAGTTTCCCATGGAAAAGGGCCACCGTTCGTGTCCACCACCCTCATCCGGCCACCTCGGCTTCAGCCTGCAAAAATGCCGTGATATTCAAGATTTCTCCCAGATGCAAGATGCCACATTTTGGAACTCGGGCTGCTTTTGGAGTGCCAAATGTCTCCCACAATCTGACACCAGGAACATGGCCAGGTGAGTTTAGTTTCCCATGGAAAAGGGCCACCGTTCGTGTCCACCACCCTCATCCGGCCACCTCGGCTTCAGCCTGCAAAAATGCCGTGATATTCAAGATTTCTCCCAGATGCAAGATGCCACATTTTGGAACTCCAGCTGCTTTTGGAGTGCCAAATGTCTCCCACAATCTGACACCAGGAACATGGCCAGGTGAGTTTAGTTTCCCATGGAAAAGGGCCACCGTTCGTGTCCACCACCCTCATCCGGCCACCTCGGCTTCAGCCTGCAAAAATGCCGTGATATTCAAGATTTCTCCCAGATGCAAGATGCCACATTTTGGAACTCGGGCTGCTTTTGGAGTGCCAAATGTCTCCCACAATCTGACACCAGGAACATGGCCAGGTGAGTTTAGTTTCCCATGGAAAAGGGCCACCGTTCGTGTCCACCACCCTCATCCGGCCACCTCGGCTTCAGCCTGCAAAAATGCCGTGATATTCAAGATTTCTCCCAGATGCAAGATGCCACATTTTGGAACTCGGGCTGCTTTTGGAGTGCCAAATGTCTCCCACAATCTGACACCAGGAACATGGCCAGGTGAGTTTAGTTTCCCATGGAAAAGGGCCACCGTTCGTGTCCACCACCCTCATCCGGCCACCTCGGCTTCGGCCTGCAAAAATGCCGTGATATTCAAGATTTCTCCCAGATGCAAGATGCCACATTTTGGAACTCGGGCTGCTTTTGGAGTGCCAAATGTCTCCCACAATCTGACACCAGGAACATGGCCAGGTGAGTTTAGTTTCCCATGGAAAAGGGCCACCGTTCGTGTCCACCACCCTCATCCGGCCACCTCGGCTTCAGCCTGCAAAAATGCCGTGATATTCAAGATTTCTCCCAGATGCAAGATGCCACATTTTGGAACTCGGGCTGCTTTTGGAGTGCCAAATGTCTCCCACAATCTGACACCAGGAACATGGCCAGGTGAGTTTAGTTTCCCATGGAAAAGGGCCACCGTTCGTGTCCACCACCCTCATCCGGCCACCTCGGCTTCAGCCTGCAAAAATGCCGTGATATTCAAGATTTCTCCCAGATGCAAGATGCCACATTTTGGAACTCCAGCTGCTTTTGGAGTGCCAAATGTCTCCCACAATCTGACACCAGGAACATGGCCAGGTGAGTTTAGTTTCCCATGGAAAAGGGCCACCGTTGGTGTCCACCACCCTCATCCGGCCACCTCGGCTTCAGCCTGCAAAAATGCCGTGATATTCAAGATTTCTCCCAGATGCAAGATGCCACATTTTGGAACTCGGGCTGCTTTTGGAGTGCCAAATGTCTCCCACAATCTGACACCAGGAACATGGCCAGGTGAGTTTAGTTTCCCATGGAAAAGGGCCACCGTTCGTGTCCACCACCCTCATCCGGCCACCTCGGCTTCGGCCTGCAAAAATGCCGTGATATTCAAGATTTCTCCCAGATGCAAGATGCCACATTTTGGAACTCGGGCTGCTTTTGGAGTGCCACATGTCTCCCACAATCTGACACCAGGAACATGGCCAGGTGAGTTTAGTTTCCCATGGAAAAGGGTCACCGTTCGTGTCCACCACCCTCATCCGGCCATCTCGGCTTCGGCCTCCAAAAATGCCGTGATATTCAAGATTTCTCCCAGATGCAAGATGCCACATTTTGGAACTCGGGCTGCTTTTGGAGTGCTAAATGTCTCCCACAATCTGACACCAGGAACATGGCCAGGTGAGTTTAGTTTCCATGGAAAAGGGCCACCGTTCGTGTCCACCACCCTCATCCGGCCACTTCGGCTTCAGCCTGCAAAAATGCCGTGATATTCAAGATTTCTCCCAGATGCAAGATGCCACATTTTGGAACTCGGGCTGCTTTTGGAGTGCCAAATGTCTCCCACAATCTGACACCAGGAACATGGCCAGGTGAGTTTAGTTTCCCATGGAAAAGGGCCACCGTTCGTGTCCACCACCTTCATCCGGCCCCATCCTGCCCTATCGGCTTCGGCCTGCAAAAATGCCGTGATATTCAAGATTTCTCCCAGATGCAAGATGCCACATTTTGGAACTCGGGCTGCTTTTGGAGTGCCAAATGTCTCCCACAATCTGACACCAGGAACATGGCCAGGTGAGTTTAGTTTCCCATGGAAAAGGGCCACCGTTCGTGTCCACCACCCTCATCCGGCCACCTCGGCTTCAGCCTGCAAAAATGCCGTGATATTCAAGATTTCTCCCAGATGCAAGATGCCACATTTTGGAACTCAGGCTGCTTTTGGAGTGCCACATGTCTCCCACAATCTGACACCAGGAACATGGCCAGGTGAGTTTAGTTTCCCATGGAAAAGGGCCACCGTTCGTGTCCACCACCCTCATCCGGCCACCTCGGCTTCAGCCTGCAAAAATGCCGTGATATTCAAGATTTCTCCCAGATGCAAGATGCCACATTTTGGAACTCGGGCTGCTTTTGGAGTGCCAAATGTCTCCCACAATCTGACACCAGGAACATGGCCAGGTGAGTTTAGTTTCCCATGGAAAAGGGCCACCGTTCGTGTCCACCACGATCATCAGGCCACCTCGGCTTCAGCCTGCAAAAATGCCGTGATATTCAAGATTTCTCCCAGATGCAAGATGCCACATTTTGGAACTCGGGCTGCTTTTGGAGTGCCAAATGTCTCCCACAATCTGACACCAGGAACATGGCCAGGTGAGTTTAGTTTCCCATGGAAAAGGGCCACCGTTCGTGTCCACCACCCTCATCCGGCCACCTCGGCTTCGGCCTCCAAAAATGCCGTGATATTCAAGATTTCTCCCAGATGCAAGATGCCACATTTTGGAACTCGGGCTGCTTTTGGAGTGCCAAATGTCTCCCACAATCTGACACCAGGAACATGGCCAGGTGAGTTTAGTTTCCCATGGAAAAGGGCCACCGTTCGTGTCCACCACCCTCATCCGGCCACCTCGGCTTCAGCCTGCAAAAATGCCGTGATATTCAAGATTTCTCCCAGATGCAAGATGCCACATTTTGGAACTCGGGCTGCTTTTGGAGTGCTAAATGTCTCCCACAATCTGACACCAGGAACATGGCCAGGTGAGTTTAGTTTCCCATGGAAAAGGGCCACCGTTCGTGTCCACCACCCTCATCCGGCAACCTCGGCTTCAGCCTGCAAAAATGCCGTGATATTCAAGATTTCTCCAGATGCAAGATGCCACATTTTGGAACTCGGGCTGCTTTTGGAGTGCCAAATGTCTCCCACAATCTGACACCAGGAACATGGCCAGGTGAGTTTAGTTTCCCATGGAAAAGGGCCACCGTTCGTGTCCACCACGGTCATCAGGCCACCTCGGCTTCAGCCTGCAAAAATGCCGTGATATTCAAGATTTCTCCCAGATGCAAGATGCCACATTTTGGAACTCGGGCTGCTTTTGGAGTGCCAAATGTCTCCCAAATCTGACACCAGGAACATGGCCAGGTGAGTTTAGTTTCCCATGGAAAAGGGCCACCGTTCGTGTCCACCACGGTCATCAGGCCACCTCGGCTTCAGCCTGCAAAAATGCCGTGATATTCAAGATTTCTCCCAGATGCAAGATGCCACATTTTGGAACTCGGGCTGCTTTTGGAGTGCCAAATGTCTCCCACAATCTGACACCAGGAACATGGCCAGGTGAGTTTAGTTTCCCATGGAAAAGGGCCACCGTTCGTGTCCACCACCCTCATCCGGCCACCTCGGCTTCAGCCTGCAAAAATGCCGTGATATTCAAGATTTCTCCCAGATGCAAGATGCCACATTTTGGAACTCGGGCTGCTTTTGGAGTGCCAAATGTCTCCCACAATCTGACACCAGGAACATGGCCAGGTGAGTTTAGTTTCCCATGGAAAAGGGCCACCGTTCGTGTCCACCACCCTCATCCGGCCACCTCGGCTTCGGCCTGCAAAAATGCCGTGATATTCAAGATTTCTCCCAGATGCAAGATGCCACATTTTGGAACTCGGGCTGCTTTTGGAGTGCCACATGTCTCCCACAATCTGACACCAGGAACATGGCCAGGTGAGTTTAGTTTCCCATGGAAAAGGGTCACCGTTCGTGTCCACCACCCTCATCCGGCCATCTCGGCTTCGGCCTCCAAAAATATTTCTCCCAGATGCAAGATGCCACATTTTGGAACTCGGGCTGCTTTTGGAGTGCTAAATGTCTCCCACAATCTGACACCAGGAACATGGCCAGGTGAGTTTAGTTTCCCATGGAAAAGGGCCACCGTTCGTGTCCACCACCCTCATCCCGGCCACTTCGGGCTTCAGCCTGCAAAAATGCCGTGATATTCAAGATTTCTCCCAGATGCAAGATGCCACATTTTGGAACTCGGGCTGCTTTTGGAGTGCCAAATGTCTCCCACAATCTGACACCAGGAACATGGCCAGGTGAGTTTAGTTTCCCATGGAAAAGGGGCCACCGTTCGTGTCCACCACCCTCATCCGGCCCCATCCTGCCCTATCGGCTTCGGCCTGCAAAAATGCCGTGATATTCAAGATTTCTCCAGATGCAAGATGCCACATTTTGGAACTCGGGCTGCTTTTGGAGTGCCAAATGTCTCCCACAATCTGACACCAGGAACATGGCCAGGTGAGTTTAGTTTCCCATGGAAAAGGGCCACCGTTCGTGTCCACCACCCTCATCCGGGCCACCTCGGCTTCAGCCTGCAAAAATGCCGTGATATTCAAGATTTCTCCCAGATGCAAGATGCCACATTTGGAACTCGGGCTGCTTTTGGAGTGCCACATGTCTCCCACAATCTGACACCAGGAACATGGCCAGGTGAGGTTAGTTTCCCATGAAAAGGGCCACCGTTCGTGTCCACCACCCTCATCCGGCCACCTCGGCTTCAGCCTGCAAAAATGCCGTGATATTCAAGATTTCTCCCAGATGCAAGATGCCACATTTTGGAACTCGGGCTGCTTTTGGAGTGCCAAATGTCTCCCACAATCTGACCCAACCCAAACATGGCCAGGTGAGTTTAGTTTCCCATGGAAAAGGGCCACCGTTCGTGTCCACCACGGTCATCAGGCCACCTCGGCTTCAGCCTGCAAAAATGCCGTGATATTCAAGATTTCTCCCAGATGCAAGATGCCACATTTTGGAACTCGGCTGCTTTTGGAGTGCCAAATGTCCTCCCACAATCTGACACCAGGAACATGGCCAGGTGAGTTTAGTTTCCCATGGAAAAGGGCCACCGTTCGTGTCCACCACCCTCATCCGGCCACCTCGGCTTCAGCCTGCAAAAATGCCGTGATATTCAAGATTTCTCCCCAGATGCAAGATGCCACATTTTGGAACTCGGGCTGCTTTTGGAGTGCCAAATGTCTCCCACAATCTGACACCAGGAACATGGCCAGGTGAGTTTAGTTTCCCATGGAAAGGGCCACCGTTCGTGTCCACCACCCTCATCCGGCCACCTCGGCTTCAGCCTGCAAAAATGCCGTGATATTCAAGATTTCTCCCAGATGCAAGATGCCACATTTTGGAACTCGGGCTGCTTTTGGAGTGCCATATGTCCTCCCACAATCTGACACCAGGAACATGGCCAGGTGAGTTTTAGTTTCCCATGGAAAAGGGCCACCGTTCGTGTCCCACCCCCCTCATCCGGCCACCTCGGCTTCAGCCTGCAAAAATGCCGTGATATTCAAGATTCTCTCCCAGATGCAAGATGCCACATTTTGGAACTCGGGCTGCTTTTGGAGTGCCAATGTCTCCCACAATCTGACACCAGGAACATGGCCAGGTGAGTTTAGTTTCCATGGAAAAGGGCCACCGTTCGTGTCCACCACCCTCATCCGGCAACCTCGGCTTCAGCCTGCAAAAATGCCGTGATATTCAAGATTTCTCCCAGATGCAAGATGCCACATTTTGGAACTCAGGCTGCTTTTGGAGTGCCAAATGTCTCCCACAATCTGACACCAGGAACATGGCCAGGTGAGTTTAGTTTCCCATGGAAAAGGGCCACCGTTGGTGTCCACCACCCTCATCCGGCCACCTCGGCTTCAGCCTGCAAAATGCCGTGATATTCAAGATTTCTCCCAGATGCAAGATGCCACATTTTGGAACTCGGGCTGCTTTTGGAGTGCCAAATGTCTCCCACAATCTGACACCAGGAACATGGCCAGGTGAGTTTAGTTTCCCATGGAAAAGGGCCACCGTTCGTGTCCTCCACGGTCATCAGGCCACCTCGGCTTCAGCCTGCAAAAATGCCGTGATATTCAAGATTTCTCCCCAGATGCAAGATGCCACATTTTGGAACTCGGGCTGCTTTTGGAGTGCCAAATGTCTCCCACAATCTGACACCAGGAACATGGCCAGGTGAGTTTAGTTTCCCATGGAAAAGGGCCACCGTTCGTGTCCACCACGGTCATCAGGCCACCTCGGCTTCAGCCTGCAAAAATGCCGTGATATTCAAGATTTCTCCCAGATGCAAGATGCCACATTTGGAACTCAGGCTGCTTTTGGAGTGCCACATGTCTCCCACAATCTGACACCAGGAACATGGCCAGGTGAGTTTAGTTTCCCATGGAAAAGGGCCACCGTTCGTGTCCACCACCCTCATCCGGCCACCTCGGCTTCGGCCTGCAAAAATGCCGTGATATTCAAGATTTCTCCCAGATGCAAGATGCCACATTTGGAACTCGGGCTGCTTTTGGAGTGCCACATGTCTCCCACAATCTGACACCAGGAACATGGCCAGGTGAGTTTAGTTTCCCATGGAAAAGGTCACCGTTCGTGTCCACCACCCTCATCCGGCCATCTCGGCTTCGGCCTCCAAAAATGCCGTGATATTCAAGATTTCTCCCAGATGCAAGATGCCACATTTTGGAACTCGGGCTGCTTTTGGAGTGCTAAATGTCTCCCACAATCTGACACCAGGAACATGGCCAGGTGAGTTTAGTTTCCCATGGAAAAGGGCCACCGTTCGTGTCCACCACCCCTCATCCGGCCACTTCGGCTTCAGCCTGCAAAAATGCCGTGATATTCAAGATTTCTCCCAGATGCAAGATGCCACATTTTGGAACTCGGGCTGCTTTTGGAGTGCCAAATGTCTCCCACAATCTGACACCAGGAACATGGCCAGGTGAGTTTAGTTTCCCATGGAAAAGGGCCACCGTTCGTGTCCACCACCCTCATCTGGCCCCATCCTGCCCTATCGGCTTCGGCCTGCAAAAATGCCGTGATATTCAAGATTTCTCCCAGATGCAAGATGCCACATTTTGAACTCGGGCTGCTTTTGGAGTGCCAAATGTCTCCCACAATCTGACACCAGGAACATGGCCAGGTGAGTTTAGTTTCCCATGGAAAAGGGCCACCGTTCGTGTCCCACCACCCTCATCCGCCCACCTCGGCTTCAGCCTGCAAAAATGCCGTGATATTCAAGATTTCTCCCAGATGCAAGATGCCACATTTTGGAACTCAGGCTGCTTTTTGGAGTGCCACATGTCTCCCACAATCTGACACCAGGAACATGGCCAGGTGAGTTTAGTTTCCCATGGAAAAGGGCCACCGTTCGTGTCCACCACCCTCATCCGGCCACCTGCGCTTCAGCCTGCAAAAATGCCGTGATATTCAAGATTTCTCCCAGATGCAAGATGCCACATTTTGGAACTCGGGCTGCTTTTGGAGTGCCAAATGTCTCCCACAATCTGACACCAGGAACATGGCCAGGTGAGTTTAGTTTCCCATGGAAAAGGGCCACCGTCGTGTCCACCACGGTCATCAGGCCACCTCGGCTTCAGCCTGCAAAAATGCCGTGATATTCAAGATTTCTCCCAGATGCAAGATGCCACATTTTGGAACTCGGGCTGCTTTTGGAGTGCCAATGTCTCCCACAATCTGACACCAGGAACATGGCCAGGTGAGTTTAGTTTCCCATGGAAAAGGGCCACCGTTCGTGTCCACCACCCTCATCCGGCCACCTCGGCTTCAGCCTGCAAAAATGCCGTGATATTCAAGATTTCTCCCAGATGCAAGATGCCACATTTTGGAACTCGGGCTGCTTTTGGAGTGCCAAATGGTCTCCCACAATCTGGACACCAGGAACATGGCCAGGTGAGTTTAGTTTCCCATGGAAAAGGGCCACCGTTCGTGTCCACCACCCTCATCCGGCCACCTCGGCTTCAGCCTGCAAAAATGCCGTGATATTCAAGATTTCTCCCAGATGCAAGATGCCACATTTTGGAACTCAGGCTGCTTTTGGAGTGCCACATGTCTCCCACAATCTGACACCAGGAACATGGCCAGGTGAGTTTAGTTTCCCATGGAAAAGGGCCACCGTTCGTGTCCACCACCCTCATCCGGCCACCTCGGCTTCAGCCTGCAAAAATGCCGTGATATTCAAGATTTCTCCCAGATGCAAGATGCCACATTTTGGAACTCGGGGCTGCTTTTGGAGTGCCAAATGTCTCCCACAATCTGACACCAGGAACATGGCCAGGTGAGTTTAGTTTCCCATGGAAAAGGGCCACCGTTCGTGTCCACCACGGTCATCAGGCCACCTCGTCTTCAGCCTGCAAAAATGCCGTGATATTCAAGATTTCTCCCAGATGCAAGATGCCACATTTTGGAACTCGGGCTGCTTTTGGAGTGCCAAATGTCTCCCACAATCTGACACCAGAACATGGCCAGGTGAGATTTAGTTTCCCATGGAAAAGGGCCACCGTTCGTGTCCACCACCCTCATCTGGCCACCTCAGCTTCAGCCTGCAAAAATGCCGTGATATTCAGATTTCCTCCCAGATGCAAGATGCCACATTTTGGAACTCGGGCTGCTTTTGGGAGTGCCAAATGTCTCCCACAATCTGACACCAGGAACATGGCCAGGTGAGTTTAGTTTCCCATGGAAAAGGGCCACCGTTCGTGTCCACCACCCTCATCCGGCAACCTCGGCTTCAGCCTGCAAAAATGCCGTGATATTCAAGATTTCTCCCAGATGCAAGATGCCACATTTTGGAACTCAGGCTGCTTTTGGAGTGCCACATGTCTCCCACAATCTGACACCAGGAACATGGCCAGGTGAGTTTAGTTTCCATGGAAAAGGGCCACCGTTCGTGTCCACCACCCTCATCCGGCCACCTCGGCTTCAGCCTGCAAAAATGCCGTGATATTCAAGATTTCTCCCAGATGCAAGATGCCACATTTTGGAACTCGGGCTGCTTTTGGAGTGCCAAAATGTCTCCACAATCTGACACCAGAACATGGCCAGGTGAGTTTAGTTTCCCATGGAAAAGGGCCACCGTTCGTGTCCACCACGGTCATCAGGCCACCTCGGCTTCAGCCTGCAAAAATGCCGTGATATTCAAGATTTCTCCCAGATGCAAGATGCCACATTTTGGAACTCGGGCTGCTTTGGAGTGCCAATGTCTCCCACAATCTGACACCAGGAACATGGCCAGGTGAGTTTAGTTTCCCATGGAAAAGGGCCACCGTTCGTGTCCACCACCCTCATCCGGCCACCTCGGCTTCAGCCTGCAAAAATGCCGTGATATTCAGATTTCTCCCAGATGCAAGATGCCACATTTTGGAACTCGGGCTGCTTTTGGAGTGCCAAATGTCTCCCACAATCTGACACCAGGAACATGCGCAGGTGAGTTTTAGTTTCCCATGGAAAAGGGCCACCGTTCGTGTCCACCACCCTCATCCGGCCACCTCGGCTTCAGCCTGCAAAAATGCCGTGATATTCAAGATTTCTCCCAGATGCAAGATGCCACATTTTGGAACTCGGGCTGCTTTTGGAGTGCCAAATGTCTCCCACAATCTGACACCAGGAACATGGCAGGTGAGTTTAGTTTCCCATGGGAAAAGGGCCACCGTTCGTGTCCACCACCCTCATCCGGCCACCTCGGCTTCAGCCTGCAAAAATGCCGTGATATTCAAGATTTCTCCCAGATGCAAGATGCCACATTTTGGAACTCAGGCTGCTTTTGGAGTGCCACATGTCTCCCACAATCTGACACCAGGAACATGGCCAGGTGAGTTTAGTTTCCCATGGAAAAGGGCCACCGTTCGTGTCCACCACCCTCATCCGGCCCACCTCGGCTTCAGCCTGCAAAAATGCCGTGATATTCAAGATTTCTCCCAGATGCAAGATGCCACATTTTGGAACTCGGGCTGCTTTTGGAGTGCCAAATGTCTCCCACAATCTGACACCAGGAACATGGCCAGGTGAGTTTAGTTTCCCATGGAAAAGGGCCACCGTTCGTGTCCACCACCCTCATCCGGCCACCTCGGCTTCAGCCTGCAAAAATGCCGTGATATTCAAGATTTCTCCCAGATGCAAGATGCCACATTTTGGAACTCGGCTGCTTTTGGAGTGCCAAATGTCTCCCACCAATCTGACACCAGGAACATGGCCAGGTGAGTTAGTTTCCCATGGAAAAGGGCCACCGTTCGTGTCCACCACCCTCATCCGGCCACCTCGGCTTCGGCCTGCAAAAATGCGTGATATTCAAGATTTCCTCCCAGATGCAAGATGCCACATTTTGGAACTCGGGGCTGCTTTTGGAGTGCACATGTCTCCCACAATCTGACACCAGGAACATGGCCAGGTGAGTTTAGTTTCCCATGGAAAAGGGTCCACCGTTCGTGTCCACCACCCTCATCCGGCCATCTCGGCTTCGGCCTCCAAAAATGTCGTGATATTCAAGATTTCTCCCAGATGCAAGATGCCACATTTTGGAACTCGGGCTGCTTTTGGAGTGCTAAATGTCTCCCACATCTGACACCAGGAACATGGCCAGGTGAGTTTAGTTTCCCATGGAAAAGGGCCACCGTTCGTGTCCACCACCCTCATCCGGCCACTTCGGCTTCAGCCTGCAAAAATGCCGTGATATTCAAGATTTCTCCCAGATGCAAGATGCCACATTTTGGAACTCGGGCTGCTTTTGGAGTGCCAAATGTCTCCCACAATCTGACACCAGGAACATGGGCCAGGTGAGTTTAGTTTCCCATGGAAAAGGGCCACCGTTCGTGTCCACCACCCTCATCCGGCCACCTCGGCTTCGGCCTGCAAAAATGCCGTGATATTCAAGATTTCTCCCAGATGCAAGATGCCACATTTTGGAACTCGGGCTGCTTTTGGAGTGCCAAATGTCTCCCACAATCTGACACCAGGAACATGGCCAGGTGAGTTTAGTTTCCCATGGAAAAGGGCCACCGTTCGTGTCCACCACCCCTCATCCGGCCACCTCGGGCTTCAGCCCTGCAAAATGCCGTGATATTCAAGATTTCTCCCAGATGCAAGATGCCACATTTTGGAACTCAGGCTGCTTTTAGAGTGCCACATGTCTCCCACAATCTGACACCAGGAACATGGCCAGGTGAGTTTAGTTTCCCATGGAAAAGGGCCACCGTTCGTGTCCACCACCCTCATCCGGCCACCTCGGCTTCAGCCTGCAAAAATGCCGTGATATTCAAGATTTCTCCCAGATTGCAAGATGCCACATTTTGGAACTCGGGCTGCTTTTGGAGTGCCAAATGTCTCCCACAATCTGACACCAGGAACATGGCCAGGTGAGTTTAGTTTCCCATGGAAAAGGGCCACCGTTCGTGTCCCACCACCCTCATCCGGCCACCTCGGCTTCGCCTGCAAAAATGCCGTGATATTCAAGATTTCTCCCAGATGCAAGATGCCACATTTTGGAACTCGGCTGCTTTTGGAGTGCCAAATGTCTCCCACAATCTGACACCAGGAACATGGCCAGGTGAGTTTAGTTTCCCATGGAAAAGGGCCACCGTTCGTGTCCACCACCCTCATCCGGCCACCTCGGCTTCAGCCTGCAAAAATGCCGTGATATTCAAGATTTCTCCCAGATGCAAGATGCCACATTTTGGAACTCGGGCTGCCTTTTGGAGTGCCAAATGTCTCCCACAATCTGACACCAGGAACATGGCCAGGTGAGTTTAGTTTCCCATGGAAAAGGGCCACCGTTCGTGTCCACCACCTCATCCGGCCACCTCGGCTTCAGCCTGCAAAAATGCCGTGATATTCAAGATTTCTCCCAGATGCAAGATGCCACATTTTGGAACTCGGGCCTGCTTTTGGAGTGCCAAATGTCTCCCACAATCTGACACCAGGAACATGGCCAGGTGAGTTTAGTTTCCCATGGAAAAGGGCCACCGTTCGTGTCCACCACCCTCATCCCGGCCACCTCGGCTTCAGCCTGCAAAAATGCCGTGATATTCAAGATTTCTCCCAGATGCAAGATGCCACATTTTGGAACTCGGGCTGCTTTTGGAGTGCCACATGTCTCCCCACAATCTGACACCAGGAACATGGCCAGGTGAGTTTAGTTTCCCATGGAAAAGGGCCACCGTTCGTGTCCACCACCCTCATCAGGCCACCTCGGCTTCGGCCTGCAAAAATGCCGTGATATTCAAGATTTCTCCCAGATGCAAGATGCCACATTTTGGAACTCGGCTGCTTTTGGAGTGCCAAATGTCTCCCACAATCTGACACCAGGAACATGGCCAGGTGAGTTTAGTTTCCCATGGAAAAGGGCCACCGTTCGTGTCCACCACCCTCATCCGCCACCTCGGCTTCGGCCTGCAAAAATGCCGTGATATTCAAGATTTCTCCCAGATGCAAGATGCCACATTTTGGAACTCGGGCTGCTTTTGGAGTGCTAAATGTCTCCCACAATCTGACACCAGGAACATGGCCAGGTGAGTTTAGTTTCCCATGGAAAAGGGCCACCGTTCGTGTCCACCACCCTCATCCGGCCACCTCGGCTTCGGCCCTGCAAAAATGCCGTGATATTCAAGATTTCTCCCAGATGCAAGATGCCACATTTTGGAACTCGGCTGCTTTTGGAGTGCCAAATGTCTCCCACAATCTGACACCAGGAACATGGCCAGGTGAGTTTAGTTTCCCATGGAAAAGGGCCACCGTTCGTGTCCACCACCCTCATCCGGCCACCTCGGCTTCGGCCTGCAAAAATGCCGTGATATTCAAGATTTCTCCCAGATGCAAGATGCCACATTTTGGAACTCGGGCTGCTTTTGGAGTGCCAAATGTCTCCCACAATCTGACACCAGGAACATGGCCAGGTGAGTTTAGTTTCCCATGGAAAAGGGGCCACCGTTCGTGTCCACCACCCTCATCCGGCCACGTCGGCTTCGGCCTGCAAAAATGCCGTGATATTCAAGATTTCTCCCAGATGCAAGATGCCACATTTTGGAACTCGGGCTGCTTTTGGAGTGCCAAATGTCTCCCACAATCTGACACCAGGAACATGGCCAGGTGAGTTTAGTTTCCCATGGAAAAGGGCCACCGTTCGTGTCCACCACCCTCATCCGGCAACCTCGGCTTCGGCCTGCAAAAATGCCGTGATAT
>NW_026960721.1:0-53063 GCF_021018805.1 Prinia subflava | reverse complement strand
AACCTATTCTCAGCCATCCCCTACATCGGACAAACACTAGTTGAATGAGCATGAGGCGGATTCTCAGTAGACAACCCCACACTCACTCGATTCTTCGCTATCCACTTCCTACTACCATTCGTCATTGTAGGATTAACACTAGTCCACCTCACCCTCCTACACGAAACCGGATCAAACAATCCACTAGGTATCCCATATCAGACTGCGACAAAATCCCATTCCACCCCTACTACTCCACAAAAGACATCGTAGGGTTCGCACTAATATTTATCCCCCTCGCCAGCCTAGCTCTATTCTTACCCAACCTGCTAGGAGACCCAGAAAACTTCACACCAGCCAACCCACTAGCCACACCCCCTCACATCAAACCCGAATGATACTTCCTATTCGCCTACGCCATCCTACGATCCATCCCAAACAAACTAGGAGGAGTCCTGGCCCTAGCCGCCTCCGTCCTAGTACTATTTCTCATGCCCCTCCTGCACACATCCAAACTACGTTCAATAACATTCCGCCCACTGTCACAAATTCTGTTTTGAACACTAGTAGCAAACCTTCTAGTACTAACCTGAGTAGGCAGCCAGCCAGTTGAACACCCATTCATCATCATTGGCCAACTAGCCTCATTTACCTACTTCACTATCATTCTAGTCCTCTTCCCAATTGTTTCCATCGTAGAAAACACCCCTCCAAAAATTTTCGGCCGCGCCGGAAAGAATTAAAGAAAAGGGCCCCTCCAAAAATTTTCGGCCGCGCCGGAAAGAATTAAAGAAAAGGGCCCCTCCAAAAATTTTCGCCGCGCCGGAAAGAATTAAAGAAAAGGGCCCCTCCAAAAATTTTCGGCCGCGCCGGAAAGAATTAAAGAAAAGGGCCCCTCCAAAAATTTTCGGCCGCGCCGGAAAAAAATTAAAGAAAAGGCCCCCCCCCCCCCTTACCCCCCCCGCGGCTTTTTCATATTACTTAAGGTATGTATTGCGCCACATTAATTTATTATCCCCATCAGGCACTACATTAATGTAGGATATTCCACCCAAAGACCAACCTCACCTCCAACCCCCGCCCAACATTTTCTCCAAATAGATAATGTGCGAGCAGTCACACCACCCCCCCATTTTTGCTTCAGGTACCATCACACCCAGCTAACCCGACCAACATCACACTACAAGCGTCACCCGAGATCGACAGTCTCTACAACGTACCTAACAACCAGCCCCGGATACGAGGGAATGTCCCAGCGCACCTTTGAATTCACGAGGTCATACAATTCGCCCACCTCCTAAAGCAAGCCTCTCGACCAACAGCTTTCAAGCGCTCACAAGCCAGAGAACCTGGTTATCTATTAACCGTGCTCCTCACGAGAACCGAGCTACTCAACGTCAGTTATACCCACGTCCCTTGTCTTGAGCCCATACTTTCCCTCTTACCCTCGAGGCCCTACTTGCTCTTTTGCGCCACCCGTGGTAACTTCAGGACCATAAACTGCCTCGCCCTCTCTACTTGCTCTTCACAGATACAAGTGCTGGGGATGGACGCTCCTCATTTCCTCTCGTTATCGCGACATTTCCTTTCTCTTTCTCTTCTCTTCTTCTGGGGGCGTCTTCAATATGCCCTTCCAGTGCGTAGCAGGAGATATCTTCCTCTTGACGTGAGCATCACATTACCGGCGAGCTACCTGCCGACCACCTGTAAGCCCATAGTGTCATGGTTGAAGGATAAGGTCGTCGCAAACTTGACACTGATGCACTTTAGCCTCATTCATGAAACCCGCGCTTTTTACCTCTTAAGCCATTGAATAATGCAATGGTCACCGGACATAACTATTTTATTCTCACTTTGCTGAGACTTATACCTAAACCCATCATTTCACCCCCAAAATTTATTCACTTCATTTTTTATCGTGTAATTTTCATCAAAACAAACAAATAATTAACTATATATCCCTATATTATTCATGCAACCAAATTACACACCCCCCCACAACCTCAGAAAGAAAGGAATTAAACCTCCATCACCAACTCCCAAAGCTGGCATTTTAGACTAAACTACTTTCTGACACAACCCTAGACAGCCCGAATAGCCCCCCGAGACAACCCCCGCACAAGCTCTAGAACCACAAACAAAGTTAACAACAACCCCCATCCACCCACCAAGAACAACCCAACCCCACACGAATAAAACATAGCCACCCCACTAAAATCCAACCGTCCTACCAATAAACCACCACTATCAACCGTCCCCCCATCAACTAAAACCACAGAAGTACCTAGCACAACAGCACCAGCTCCAACAACTAACCCAATCCCCAATCCATACCCAACAACCCCCCAATCTACCCAAGCCTCAGGATAAGGATCCGCCGCCAATGAAACCGAATAAACAAACACCACCAACATCCCCCCCAAATACACTATAACAAGCACCAAAGACATGAAAGAAGCACCCAAACTAACCAACCAACCACAGCCAGCAATAGACGCCACGACCAACCCAACCACTCCATAATAAGGGGATGGATTAGAAGCAACCGCCAGCCCACCCAGAACAAAACAAAGCCCTATAAACAGAACAAACTTCATCATAATTCCCGCCCAGCCTCTACCTGGGATCTGCAGCCTGAAAAACTGCCGTTATCCTTTAACTACAGGAACTACTCCATTCAACATCACCACCAACATCACTTTTTATACTTCATTTTCACCATACCAACTATTCCCCCCCCCCCCCTTACCCCCCCCGCGGCTTTTTCATATTACTTAAGGTATGTATTGCGCCACATTAATTTATTATCCCCATCAGGCACTACATTAATGTAGGATATTCCACCCAAAGACCAACCTCACCTCCAACCCCCGCCCAACATTTTCTCCAAATAGATAATGTGCGAGCAGTCACACCACCCCCCCATTTTTGCTTCAGGTACCATCACACCCAGCTAACCCGACCAACATCACACTACAAGCGTCACCCGAGATCGACAGTCTCTACAACGTACCTAACAACCAGCCCCGGATACGAGGGAATGTCCCAGCGCACCTTTGAATTCACGAGGTCATACAATTCGCCCACCTCCTAAAGCAAGCCTCTCGACCAACAGCTTTCAAGCGCTCACAAGCCAGAGAACCTGGTTATCTATTAACCGTGCTCCTCACGAGAACCGAGCTACTCAACGTCAGTTATACCCACGTCCCTTGTCTTGAGCCCATACTTTCCCTCTTACCCTCGAGGCCCTACTTGCTCTTTTGCGCCACCCGTGGTAACTTCAGGACCATAAACTGCCTCGCCCTCTCTACTTGCTCTTCACAGATACAAGTGCTGGGGATGGACGCTCCTCATTTCCTCTCGTTATCGCGACATTTCCTTTCTCTTTCTCTTCTCTTCTTCTGGGGGCGTCTTCAATATGCCCTTCCAGTGCGTAGCAGGAGATATCTTCCTCTTGACGTGAGCATCACATTACCGGCGAGCTACCTGCCGACCACCTGTAAGCCCATAGTGTCATGGTTGAAGGATAAGGTCGTCGCAAACTTGACACTGATGCACTTTAGCCTCATTCATGAAACCCGCGCTTTTTACCTCTTAAGCCATTGAATAATGCAATGGTCACCGGACATAACTATTTTATTCTCACTTTGCTGAGACTTATACCTAAACCCATCATTTCACCCCCAAAATTTATTCACTTCATTTTTTATCGTGTAATTTTCATCAAAACAAACAAATAATTAACTATATATCCCTATATTATTCATGCAACCAAATTACACACCCACCACTACGACACTTAACCCAAACTTACCTGCCTTTTTTTGGACAAAAAACCAAACAAAAACAACACATCACCACTCACCAAACCAAACCCACCTAAGTCTTTGTAGCTTACAAAAAGCATGACACTGAAGATGTCAAGACGGCAGCCACACGCACCCAAAGACAAAAGACTTAGTCCTAACCTTACTGTTGGTTGTTGCTAAATATATACATGCAAGTATCCGCGCTCCAGTGTAGATGCCCTGGGTACCCTAAATTTAGGTCGACAGGAGCGGGTATCAGGCACACCCATCACCGTAGCCCAAAACGCCTTGCAATTGCCACACCCCCACGGGTATTCAGCAGTAATTAATATTAAGCAATGAGTGCAAACTTGACTTAGTTATAGCAAGCTAAGGGTCGGTAAATCCTGTGCCAGCCACCGCGGTCATACAGGAGACCCAAATCAACATTACTTAACGGCGTAAAGAGTGGTCACATGTTATCCAAGTAGCTAAGATTAAAAGGCAGCTGAGCCGTAGAAAGCCAAAGATGCCCATAAGGCCCCTACTTAAAGAAGATCTTAGAACAACGATTTATTGAAGCCCACGAAAGCCAGGGCCCAAACTGGGATTAGATACCCCACTATGCCTGGCCCTAAATCTTGATGCTCGATCTTACCGGAGCATCCGCCCGAGAACTACGAGCACAAACGCTTAAAACTCTAAGGACTTGGCGGTGCCCCAAACCCACCTAGAGGAGCCTGTTCTATAATCGATGATCCACGATACACCTTACCATTCCTTGCAACAGTTCAGCCTATATACCGCCGTCGCCAGCCCACCCACCCTGAAGGACCAACAGTGGACGCAATAGCCCTACAACGCTAATACGACAGGTCAAGGTATAGCCTATGGAATGGGAGCAATGGGCTACATTTTCTAGACTAGAACATACGGCAAAGGGACATGAAACTATCCCTGGAAGGCGGATTTAGCAGTAAAGAGAGACAATCGAGCCCTCTTTAAGCCGGCTCTGGGACACGTACATACCGCCCGTCACCCTCCTCAAAAGCGACCCCCCCCCCCCATAAATTAATAAGTTGATCAGCCAAAGAGGAGGTAAGTCGTAACAAGGTAAGTGTACCGGAAGGTGCACTTAGAACACCAAGACGTAGCCTTAAATTAAAGCACTCAGCTTACACCTGAGAGATATCTGCTAACATCAGATCGTCTTGAATGCCAAACTCTAGCCCAACCTACATGACCCGGAATAACAAAGCTACTTCCAACACCCAACTAAAGCATTTATTAGTCCCAGTATAGGCGATAGAAAAGACACCATTGGAGCGATAGAGACCACGTACCGTAAGGGAAAGATGAAATAGCAATGAAAACTAAGCTAAAAACAGCAAAGATCAACCCTTGTACCTTTTGCATCATGGTCTAGCAAGAAAAACCAAGCAAAATGAATTTAAGTTTGCCACCCCGAAACCCAAGCGAGCTACTTGCGAGCAGCTATTATGAGCGAACCCGTCTCTGTTGCAAAAGAGTGGGATGACTTGCTAGTAGAGGTGAAAAGCCAATCGAGCTGGGTGATAGCTGGTTGCCTGTGAAATGAATCTTAGTTCACTCTTAATTCTTCTCCAAGGAACCTACAAACCCCAATGAAGCGAATTAAGGGCTATTTAAAGGAGGTACAGCTCCTTTAAAAAAGAATACAATCTCCACGAGCGGATAAACAACAAACCTGCAAAACCTACTGTGGGCCTTTAAGCAGCCATCAACAAAGAGTGCGTTAAAGCTCTGCACCTTAAAAATATAAAAACCACGTGACTCCCTCCCCACTAACGGGCTAACCTATAGAACAATAGGAGAATTAATGCTAGAATGAGTAACCAGGGTCCTCCCTCTTAGACGCAAGCTTACATCAGTACATTATTAACAAGCCACCAATATACGACAAATCAAACAAGCAGAGTATTAAACACTTTGTTAACCCGACATAGGAGCGTCCATTAAGAAAGATTAAAACCTGTAAAAGGAACTAGGCAAACCCGTCAAGGCCCGACTGTTTACCAAAAACATAGCCTTCAGCCAACCCACAGACAAGTATTGAAGGTGATGCCTGCCCGGTGACTATGTTCAACGGCCGCGGTATCCTAACCGTGCAAAGGTAGCGCAATCAATTGTCCCATAAATCGGGACCCGTATGAATGGCTAAACGAGGTCTTAACTGTCTCTTACAGGCAATCGGTGAAATTGATCTCCCTGTGCAAAAGCAGGGATAAACCCATAAGACGAGAAGACCCTGTGGAACTTTAAAAACAGCAACCACCCCAAAATACATACACCCCCACCCCGGGCTTACTTATCCATTGGGACGATGGTCTGCATTTTTTCGGTTGGGGCGACCTTGGAGCAAAACAAAACCTCCAAACATGGGACAACACCTCCAGACTAAGAGCCACTACTCAAAGTGCTAATAGCCACCAGATCCAATATAATTGATCAATGGACCAAGCTACCCCAGGGATAACAGCGCAATCTCCTCCGAGAGTCCATATCGACGGGGAGGTTTACGACCTCGATGTTGGATCAGGACATCCTAGTGGTGCAGCCGCTACTAAGGGTTCGTTTGTTCAACGATTAACAGTCCTACGTGATCTGAGTTCAGACCGGAGTAATCCAGGTCGGTTTCTATCTATGAACAACTCTTCCCAGTACGAAAGGATAGGAAAAGTGGGGCCAATACCACAAGCAAGCCCCCGCCTTAAGTAATGAAACCAACTAAATTACGAAAAGCTATCACACCCACCCACGTCCTAGAAAAGGACAAGCTAGCGTGGCAGAGCTCGGCAAATGCAAAAGGCTTAAGTCCTTTAACTCAGAGGTTCAAATCCTCTCCCTAGCTTACCAACCCCCATATGACCAACTACCCACTTCTAACCAGCCTAATCATAGCCACTTCCTATGCCCTCCCCATTCTAATTGCAGTAGCCTTCCTCACACTAGTAGAACGTAAAATCCTAAGTTACATGCAAGGACGAAAGGGCCCAAATGTCGTAGGCCCATTCGGACTACTACAACCCTTGGCAGACGGGGTGAAACTATTCATCAAAGAACCGATCCGCCCATCAACATCTTCCCCAATCCTATTCACCACAACTCCAATACTAGCCCTTCTCCTAGCGATTTCAATTTGAACCCCACTCCCACTACCATTCTCTCTCGCAGACCTCAACCTAGGCCTACTCTTTCTCCTAGCCATATCTAGCCTAGCCGTATACTCTATTCTATGATCAGGATGAGCCTCCAACTCAAAATATGCCCTAATTGGAGCACTACGAGCAGTAGCCCAAACCATCTCGTATGAAGTCACCCTAGCAATTATCCTACTCTCCATCATCCTACTCAGCGGAAATTACAACCTAAGCACTCTCGCAACCACCCAAGAACCCCTGTACCTTATCTTCTCATGCTGGCCACTAGCCATAATATGATACGTATCCACACTAGCCGAGACAAACCGAGCCCCATTTGACCTTACAGAGGGGGAGTCAGAACTAGTCTCTGGCTTCAACGTGGAATATGCAGCAGGACCATTCGCTTTATTCTTCCTAGCCGAATACGCCAACATCATGCTAATAAACACACTAACTACCATCTTATTCTTCAACCCAAGCTTCCTAAACCCTCCGCAAGAACTATTCCCTGTGATTCTAGCCACAAAAGTCCTCCTACTATCTGCTGGTTTCCTATGAGTCCGTGCTTCATATCCGCGCTTCCGATACGACCAGCTAATACACCTTCTATGAAAAAACTTCCTCCCACTCACACTGGCGATATGCTTGTGACACACCAGCATATCAATCTGTTACGCTGGACTTCCCCCCTACCTAAGAACCATAAAAGGAAATGTGCCTGAACGTCCCAAAGGGTCACTATGATAAAGTGAACATAGAGGTATACCAGCCCTCTCATTTCCTAACTTAGAAAAACAGGAATCGAACCTGCACTAAAGGGATCAAAACCCTCCATACTCCCATTATATTACTTTCTAGTAGGGTCAGCTAACAAAGCTATCGGGCCCATACCCCGAAAATGATGGTTTAACCCCTTCCCCTACTAATGAACCCACAAGCAAAATTAATTTTCGCAATCAGCCTGTTTATAGGGACTGCCATCACAATCTCGAGCAACCACTGAATAATAGCCTGGGCCGGCCTTGAAATCAACACCCTAGCAATCCTGCCACTGATCTCAAAATCCCACCATCCACGAGCCATTGAAGCCGCAACCAAGTACTTCCTTACCCAAGCAACTGCCTCCGCACTAGTCTTATTTTCCAGCATAACCAATGCATGGCACACCGGACAATGGGACATCACCCAACTAACCCATCCAATATCGTGCCTCATCCTAACCTCCGCCCTAGCAATAAAACTAGGACTAGTCCCATTTCATTTCTGATTCCCAGAAGTCCTCCAAGGGTCCCCACTTACCACAGGCCTCCTCCTATCAACAATGATAAAATTACCCCCTATCTCACTGCTATTCATAACATCACCCTCACTAAACCCTACTCTGCTAGCCTGCATAGCAATCATATCTGCCGCTCTGGGAGGATGAATAGGACTAAACCAAACACAAATCCGAAAAATCCTAGCCTTCTCCTCCATCTCCCATCTAGGATGGATAACAATCATTATCTCGTACAACCCTAAACTAACCTTACTTAATTTTTACCTCTACACACTAATAACAATAGCAGTATTCCTAACTTTAAACACAATTAAAGTCTCAAAACTATCAACCCTAATAACTGCATGGACAAAGGTACCAGCACTAAACGCCATACTACTACTAACAATACTCTCTATAGCAGGACTGCCCCCATTAACAGGTTTCCTCCCAAAATGACTTATCATCCAAGAGCTAACTAAACAAGACATAATCCCAATAGCAACTTCAATCTCCCTCCTATCACTCCTAAGCCTATTCTTCTATCTTCGCCTAGCATACTGTGCAACAATCACACTACCCCCACACACCACCAACCACATTAAACAATGACATACTAACAAACCAACCAGCACCTTAATTGCCATCCTAATCACCATATCAACTGCACTCCTACCGGTTTCACCACTAATCACCACTATTATTTAAGAAACTTAGGATCACTTAAACCGAAGGCCTTCAAAGCCTTAAACAAGAGTTAAACCCTCTTAGTTTCTGCTAAGATCCGCAGGATGCTACCCCACATCTCCTGAATGCAACCCAGGTACTTTAATTAAGCTAGGACCTTACAACCCAACTAGGTAGATGGGCTTCGATCCCACAACAATATAGTTAACAGCTACATGCCCTAACCAACAGGCTTCTACCTAAGACTTCGGCGCAATCAATACGCATCTGCGAGTTTGCAACCCGCCGTGAATTTCACCACAAAGCCGATAAGAAGAGGAATTGAACCTCTGTAAAAAGGACTACAGCCTAACGCTTATACACTCAGCCATCTTACCTGTGACATTCATTAACCGATGATTATTCTCAACCAACCACAAAGATATCGGTACCCTATACCTAATTTTCGGCGCATGGGCCGGAATAGTGGGCACCTCACTAAGCCTTCTCATCCGAGCAGAACTAGGCCAACCAGGAGCCCTGCTCGGAGACGACCAAATCTACAACGTGATCGTTACAGCACATGCTTTCGTAATAATCTTCTTTATAGTTATACCAATTATGATCGGGGGCTTCGGCAACTGACTAGTCCCCCTAATAATTGGGGCCCCAGACATAGCATTCCCACGAATGAACAACATAAGCTTCTGACTTCTACCACCCTCTTTCCTCCTTCTCCTGGCTTCCTCCACAGTCGAGGCAGGAGCAGGTACGGGTCTGAACAGTGTACCCCCCATTAGCCGGCAACTTAGCCCATGCTGGAGCTTCAGTTGACCTAGCCATCTTCTCCCTTCACCTAGCTGGAATCTCATCAATTCTGGGCGCAATCAACTTTATCACCACAGCAATTAACATAAAACCACCAGCCCTCTCCCAATACCAAACCCCCCTATTTGTCTGATCAGTACTTATCACAGCAGTCCTACTGCTTCTCTCCCTCCCTGTACTCGCTGCCGGAATCACTATACTACTAACCGACCGCAACCTAAATACCACTTTCTTTGACCCGGCAGGAGGAGGAGACCCAGTACTTTATCAACACCTATTCTGATTCTTCGGACACCCTGAAGTCTACATCCTCATTCTACCAGGATTCGGAATCATCTCCCACGTCGTAACCTACTACTCAGGAAAAAAAGAACCTTTCGGTTATATAGGAATGGTATGAGCTATACTTTCCATCGGGTTCCTAGGATTTATCGTTTGGGCCCACCATATATTCACAGTAGGCATGGACGTAGACACCCGAGCATACTTCACATCAGCCACTATAATCATCGCCATCCCAACTGGCATTAAAGTATTCAGCTGACTAGCAACACTCCACGGAGGCATTATCAAATGAGACCCACCCATACTATGGGCCCTAGGATTCATCTTCCTATTCACCATCGGGGGCCTAACAGGGATCGTTTTAGCAAACTCTTCACTAGACATTGCTCTGCACGATACCTACTATGTAGTAGCTCACTTCCACTATGTACTATCAATAGGAGCAGTATTCGCAATTCTAGCCGGATTCACACACTGATTCCCACTATTCACCGGGTACACTCTACATTCCACATGAGCCAAAATCCACTTCGGAGTAATATTTGTAGGCGTTAACCTCACCTTCTTCCCACAACACTTCCTTGGCCTAGCTGGCATGCCACGTCGATACTCAGACTACCCAGACGCCTACACACTATGAAACACCATCTCATCAGTAGGTTCCCTAATCTCTATAACAGCCGTAATCATGCTAGTATTCATCATCTGAGAAGCCTTCGCATCCAAACGCAAAGCTTTCCAACCAGAACTTACAAGCACAAATATCGAATGAATCTACGGTTGCCCACCCCCATTCCACACCTTTGAAGAACCAGCCTTTGTCCAAGTACAAGAAAGGAAGGACTCGAACCCTCATATGTTGGTTTCAAGCCAACCGCATAAAACCACTTATGCTTCTTTCTCATAGAGACGCTAGTAAAACGATTACATAGCCTTGTCAAGGCTATATTGCAGGTGAAAACCCTGTGCGCCTCAAAATATGGCCAACCACTCACAACTTAATTTCCAAGACGCCTCATCACCAATTATAGAAGAACTGATACAATTCCACGACCACGCCATAATAGTGGCCCTAGCCATCTGCAGCTTGGTCCTCTATCTACTGACTCTAATACTAACAGGTAAACTCTCATCAAATACAGTTGATGCACAGGCGATCGAACTAGTATGAACAATCCTACCAGCCATAGTACTAATCACCCTAGCCCTGCCATCCCTGCGCATCCTATACATGATGGATGAAGTCAACCAACCAGACCTCACTCTAAAAGCCATTGGACACCAATGGTACTGATCCTACGAGTACACCGACTTCAAAGACCTAACATTCGACTCCTACATAACACCAACATCAGAGCTCCCACTAGGACACTTTCGACTTCTAGAAGTAGACCACCGTGTTATCGTCCCAATAAACTCTACCATCCGAGTTATTGTCACCGCTGACGACGTCCTGCACTCATGAGCTGTACCAAGCCTAGGCGTCAAAACGGATGCAATCCCAGGACGACTAAACCAAACTTCCTTCCTAGCAAACCGACCAGGAGTATTCTACGGACAATGCTCAGAGATCTGCGGAGCAAACCACAGCTTCATACCAATCGTAGTAGAGTCCACACCACTTGACAACTTCGAAAACTGATCTTCTCTACTATCTTCCTAATCATTAAGAAGCTATGAAACAGCGTTAGCCTTTTAAGCTAGAGAAAGAGGGACGCTAACCCTCCTTAATGACATGCCACAACTCAACCCAAATCCATGATTTTTTATCATACTAACCTCATGACTAACATTTTCAATAATCATCCAACCTAAAATCCTATCCATAACATCCCCAAACCCACCACTCAACAAGACCACTACCACCACCCCTACTACCCCATGAACTTGACCATGAACCTAAGTTTCTTCGACCAATTCTCAAGTCCATCCCTACTGGGCATTCCACTAATCCTCATCTCAATCACTTTCCCAGCCCTACTACTACCGTCACAAAACAACCGCTGGGTGACGAGCCGTCTATCCACCCTACAACTATGAGCGGTCAACCTCATCACAAAGCAACTAATAATACCACTGAACAAAAAAGGACACAAATGAGCCCTAATCCTAACCTCATTAATGGTATTCCTCCTACTAATCAACCTTCTAGGCCTATTGCCCTACACATTCACTCCAACCACCCAACTATCCATGAGCCTAGCCCTAGCCTTCCCACTATGACTAGCCACCCTCCTCACAGGGTTACGCAACCAACCTTCAACTACCCTAGGGCACCTGCTACCAGAAGGCACTCCAACACCGCTGATCCCAGCACTGGTCTTAATTGAAACAACAAGCCTTCTAATTCGTCCTATTGCGCTAGGAGTACGACTAACAGCCAACCTCACAGCAGGACACCTTTTAATCCAACTTATTTCTACCGCCACGATCGCCTTACTATCGACCATACCTATGGTCTCCCTACTAACATTCCTAATCCTGCTGCTACTAACCATCCTGGAAGTAGCCGTAGCCATGATCCAGGCCTACGTCTTTGTCCTCCTACTCAGCCTCTACCTCCAAGAAAACATCTAACACAATGGCACACCAAGCACACTCCTACCACATAGTAGATCCAAGCCCATGACCCATCTTCGGAGCAGCCGCCGCCCTACTAACCACGTCCGGCCTAACCATATGATTCCACTACCACTCCCCACAACTACTTGCCATTGGCCTATTATCAACCACCCTAGTCATATTCCAATGATGACGAGACATTGTACGCGAAAGCACATTCCAAGGTCACCACACTCCCACCGTCCAAAAAGGGCTACGATACGGCATAGTCCTGTTCATCACATCAGAAGCTTTCTTCTTCCTAGGCTTCTTCTGAGCCTTCTTCCACTCAAGCCTAGCCCCAACCCCAGAACTAGGAGGACAATGACCACCAGCAGGAATCAAACCCTTGAACCCCATAGAAGTACCGCTACTAAACACTGCCATCCTACTAGCTTCAGGAATCACCGTCACATGAGCCCATCACGCTATCATAGAGGCCCGCCGAAAACAAGCAATCTATGCTCTCACCTTAACTGTCCTCCTAGGATTCTACTTTACCGCACTACAAGCCATAGAATACTACGAAGCTCCCTTCTCCATCGCAGACGGAGTATACGGGTCTACCTTCTTCGTAGCCACTGGATTTCACGGCCTACACGTAATCATTGGCTCCACATTCCTCCTAATCTGCCTCCTACGCCTCATTAAATTCCACTTTACACCAAACCATCACTTTGGTTTCGAAGCAGCAGCCTGATACTGACACTTTGTAGACGTCGTATGACTATTCCTATATATCTCTATTTACTGATGAGGATCCTGCTCTTCTAGTATACTAATTACAATCGACTTCCAATCCTTAAAATCTGGTTCAAACCCAGAGAAGAGCAATAAACATAATCACATTTATAATCACCCTATCCATAACCCTAAGCATCGCCCTAACCATACTAAACCTATGACTGGCCCAAACGAACCCAGACTCAGAAAAACTATCCCCATACGAATGCGGCTTTGACCCATTAGGATCCGCTCGACTACCATTCTCCATTCGATTCTTCCTAGTAGCAATCCTATTCCTACTGTTCGACCTAGAAATTGCCCTACTCCTACCTCTTCCATGAGCCACCCAACTCCAAGCCCCAACCACTACACTAACATGAGCCTCAGTCCTTATCCTACTCCTCACCCTAGGTCTAGTGTACGAATGAACCCAAGGAGGGCTAGAATGGGCCGAATAACAGAAAGTTAGTCTAACCAAGACAGTTGATTTCGACTCAACAGATTATAGCCACAACCCTATAACTTTCTTAATGACCCTCCTACACCTAAGCTTCTACTCAGCCTTCTCCCTAAGCGCCTTAGGCCTAGCCTTCCACCGAACCCACCTAATCTCAGCCTTACTATGCTTAGAGGGCATGATATTGTCTATATATGTAGCCCTGTCAATATGACCCATCCAAACACAAATAACATCCGCCACCATACTACCAATACTTATACTAACATTCTCAGCCTGCGAAGCAGGAACGGGGCTCGCCCTACTAGTAGCCTCAACACGCACCCACGGTTCAGACCACCTCCACAACTTTAACCTCCTAAAATGCTAAAAATCATCATACCAACTATTATACTCCTTCCCATGACCATATCCTCACCCAGCAAGTACCTTTGGGCTAATACCACAACACACAGCATATTAATTGCCGCCATTAGCCTACAGCTATTCACCCCAACATACTACCCAAACAAAAACCTATCTCACTGGACTGCTATCGACCAAATCTCTTCACCACTACTAGTCCTATCATGTTGACTCCTGCCTCTGATGCTAATGGCAAGTCAAAACCATCTAGAACAAGAACCAACCAACCGCAAACGAATCTTCATCACAACAATCATTCTAGCTCAACTATTCATCCTATCAGCCTTCTCAGCCTCGGAACTCATACTATTCTACATTGCTTTTGAAGCAACCCTAATCCCCACATTAATCCTCATCACCCGATGAGGAAACCAACCAGAACGACTTAAAGCCGGAATCTACCTACTGTTCTACACGCTTGCCAGCTCACTCCCCCTACTAATCGCCATCCTGCACCTACACAACCAAACTGGCACATTATACTTCCCAATACTTAAACTATCCCACCCAACCATCACACACTCCTGAACGGGCCTAGCAGCCAGCTTAGCCCTTCTCGTAGCATTCATGGTCAAAGCTCCACTATACGGACTACACCTATGACTGCCTAAAGCTCATGTAGAGGCCCCAATTGCCGGCTCAATGCTTCTCGCAGCCCTGCTCTTAAAACTGGGAGGCTACGGCATCATACGAGTCACTATCCTAGTAAACCCATCCCTAAACAACCTGCACTACCCATTCATCACCCTCTCTCTATGGGGAGCGCTCATAACTAGTGCCATCTGCCTACGACAAATCGACCTAAAGTCACTAATCGCTTACTCATCAGTAAGCCACATAGGCCTTGTCATCGCCGCAACTATAATCCAAACCCAATGAGCATTCTCAGGAGCAATGATCCTAATAATTTCACACGGACTAACCTCATCCATACTATTCTGCCTAGCCAACACAAACTACGAACGCACCCACAGCCGAATTCTACTACTAACACGAGGCATCCAGCCCCTACTCCCATTAATAGCCATCTGATGACTTTTAGCCAACCTAACAAACATGGCACTACCCCCCACAACTAACCTTATAGCAGAACTAACCATTGTAATCGCCCTGTTCAACTGATCCTCCCTAACAATCATCCTAACAGGCATTGCAATCCTCCTAACTGCCTCATACACCCTATACATACTAACAATGACACAACGAGGAGCACTCCCATCCCACATCACATCAATCCAAAACTCCTCCACACGAGAGCATCTTCTTATAGCCCTACACATAATCCCAATAGCCCTCCTCATCTTAAAGCCAGAGCTAATCTCCGGCATCCCAGTATGCAAGTATAGTTTCAACCCAAACATTAGACCGTGACTCTAAAGATAGAAGTTAAAACCTTCTTACCTGCCGAGGGGAGGTTTAACCAACAAGAACTGCTAATTCTTGCATCTGAGTCTAAAACCTCAGCCCCCTTACTTTCAAAGGATAATAGCAATCCAATGGTCTTAGGAACCACGTATCTTGGTGCAAATCCAAGTGAAAGTAATGGACCTACCACTAACCCTAAACACATTCACACTATTAACCCTAACAACCCTAACTACTCCAATCATTTTCCCACTATTATCAGACAGCCTCAAAAACACTCCCAACACCATCACACAAACAGTCAAAGCCTCATTTCTAATCAGCTTAGTCCCAATAACAATCCACATCCACTCAGGTATGGAAGGCCTGGTCTCCTCATGAGAATGAAAATTCATCATAAACTTCAAAATCCCAATCAGCCTTAAACTAGACTTTTACTCCCTTACATTCTTCCCAATTGCCCTATTCGTGTCATGGTCAATCCTGCAATTCGCAACATGATACATGGCCTCAGACCCACACATCACAAAATTCTTCACCTTCCTCCTACTGTTCCTAATTACCATGCTAATCCTAATCATCGCCAATAACCTATTTGTCCTGTTCATTGGATGAGAAGGAGTAGGGATCATATCCTTCCTCCTGATCAGCTGATGACACGGACGAGCAGAAGCCAACACCGCCGCCCTACAAGCAGTGCTTTACAACCGAATCGGAGACATTGGCCTCATCCTTTGCATAGCATGACTAGCCTATACCATAAACACCTGAGAACTCCAACAATTCCCCTCCACTTCACAGACCCCAACCTTACCCCTCCTAGGGCTGATCCTGGCAGCAACAGGCAAATCCGCTCAATTTGGATTACACCCATGACTCCCATCCGCAATAGAAGGCCCAACCCCAGTCTCAGCCTTACTACACTCAAGCACTATAGTAGTGGCCGGAATCTTCCTACTAATCCGAACCCACCCACTATTCCACAACAACCAAACAGCCCTCTCTCTCTGTTGCCTGGGAGCCCTCTCCACCCTATTTGCAGCCACATGTGCCCTCACACAGAACGACATCAAAAAAATTATCGCCTTCTCCACCTCAAGTCAGCTAGGCCTAATAATAGTCACTATTGGATTAAACCTTCCACAACTAGCCTTCCTACACATCTCACCCACGCATTCTTCAAGGCCATGCTATTCCTCTGCTCAGGCTCCATCATCCACAGCCTCAACGGAGAACAAGACATCCGAAAAATAGGAGGCCTCCAAAAAATGCTCACAACATCCACCTCATGTCTCACTATCGGTAACCATAGCACTAATAGGAACCCCATTCCTAGCAGGATTTTACTCAAAGGACCAAATCATCGAAAACCTAAACACCTCATACCTAAACTCATGAGCCCTGCTCCTAACCCTGCTAGCCACATCATTCACCGCGGTCTATACAATCGCATGACCGTTCTAGTCCAAGCGGCTTCACCCGAATCCTCCCCTAACCTCAATAAACGAAAACAACCCTGCAGTAATCCGCCCAATCACCCGACTAGCACTAGGAAGCATCACAGCTGGTTTAATCATTACCTCATACATCCTACCAACAAAAACACCACCCACAACCATACCCACATCAATCAAAATAACGGCCCTAGTAGTAACAGCCCTAGGAATCGCCCTAGCACTCGAACTATCAAAAATAGCCCAAACCCTAATCCTGACCAAACAAAACCCATTCTACAACTTCTCAATCTCCCTAGGCTATTTCAACCTACTAACCCACCGATCAAGCGTAACAAACCTATTATCAGGAGGACAAAACATCGCCTCACACCTCATAGACCTTTCCTGATACAAGCTATTAGGCCCAGAAGGCCTAGCCAATATGCAGTCAACAACATCCAAAACCGCTACCCACATTCCACCAAGGCCTAATCAAAGCCTACCTAGGGTCCTTTGCCCTATCCATCCTAATCATCATTATTTCCACATACAGAAAACTTAATGGCCCCAAATCTTCGTAAAACCACCCCCTACTAAAAGTCCATCAACGACGCCCTAATTGACCTACCAACACCATCAAATATCTCATCATGATGAAACTTTGGATCCCTACTGGGTGTTTGCCTAGCCACACAAATCGTCACAGGACTACTGCTAGCCATACACTACACAGCAGACACCTCCCTAGCCTTCTCCTCCGTCACCCACATATGCCGAGACGTCCAATTCGGCTGACTAATCCGAACCTCCACGCAAACGGAGCTTCATTCTTCTTCATCTGCATCTACCTTCACATCGGCCGAGGCTTCTACTACGGCTCATACTTAAACAAAGAAACCTGAAACGTAGGGGTCATCCTCCTACTCACCCTCATAGCAACAGCCTTCGTAGGATACGTCCTGCCATGAGGACAAATATCATTCTGAGGAGCCACAGTCATCACGAACCTATTCTCAGCCATCCCCTACATCGGACAAACACTAGTTGAATGAGCATGAGGCGGATTCTCAGTAGACAACCCCACACTCACTCGATTCTTCGCTATCCACTTCTACTACCATTCGTCATTGTAGGATTAACACTAGTCCACCTCACCCTCCTACACGAAACCGGATCAAACAATCCACTAGGTATCCCATCAGACTGCGACAAAATCCCATTCCACCCCTACTACTCCACAAAAGACATCGTAGGGTTCGCACTAATATTTATCCCCTCGCCAGCCTAGCTCTATTCTTACCCAACCTGCTAGGAGACCCAGAAAACTTCACACCAGCCAACCCACTAGCCACACCCCCCTCACATCAAACCCGAATGATACTTCCTATTCGCCTACGCCATCCTACGATCCATCCCAAACAAACTAGGAGGAGTCCTGGCCCTAGCCGCCTCCGTCCTTAGTACTATTTCTCATGCCCCTCCTGCACACATTCCAAACTACGTTCAATAACATTCCGCCCACTGTCACAAATTCTGTTTTGAACACTAGTAGCAAACCTTCTAGTACTAACCTGAGTAGGCAGCCAGCCAGTTGAACACCCATTCATCATCATTGGCCAACTAGCCTCATTTACCTACTTCACTATCATTCTAGTCCTCTTCCCAATTGTTTCCATCGTAGAAAACAAAATACTCAAACTCTAATACTCTAATAGTTTATTAAAAACATTGGTCTTGTAAGCCAAAGATTGAAGACTCAACCTCTTCTTAGAGTTTCCCCCCCCCCCCCCCCTCCAAAAATTTTCGGCCGCGCGGAAAGAATTAAAGAAAAGGGCCCCTCCAAAAATTTTCGGCCGCGCCGGAAAGAATTAAAGAAAAGGGCCCCTCCAAAAATTTTCGGGCCGCGCCGGAAAGAATTAAAGAAAAGGGCCCCTCCAAAAATTTTCGGCCGCGCCGGAAAGAATTAAAGAAAAGGGCCCCTCCAAAAATTTTCGGCCGCGCCGGAAAGAATTAAAGAAAAGGGCCCCTCCAAAAATTTTCGGCCGCGCCGGAAAGAATTAAAGAAAAGGGCCCCTCCAAAAATTTTCGGCCGCGCCGGAAAAAAATTAAAGAAAAGGGCCCCTCCAAAAATTTTCGGCCGCGCCGGAAAAAAATTAAAGAAAAGGCCCCCCCCCCCCCTTACCCCCCCCGCGGCTTTTTCATATTACTTAAGGTATGTATTGCGCCACATTAATTTATTATCCCCATCAGGCACTACATTAATGTAGGATATTCCACCCAAAGACCAACCTCACCTCCAACCCCCGCCCAACATTTTCTCCAAATAGATAATGTGCGAGCAGTCACACCACCCCCCCATTTTTGCTTCAGGTACCATCACACCCAGCTAACCCGACCAACATCACACTACAAGCGTCACCCGAGATCGACAGTCTCTACAACGTACCTAACAACCAGCCCCGGATACGAGGGAATGTCCCAGCGCACCTTTGAATTCACGAGGTCATACAATTCGCCCACCTCCTAAAGCAAGCCTCTCGACCAACAGCTTTCAAGCGCTCACAAGCCAGAGAACCTGGTTATCTATTAACCGTGCTCCTCACGAGAACCGAGCTACTCAACGTCAGTTATACCCACGTCCCTTGTCTTGAGCCCATACTTTCCCTCTTACCCTCGAGGCCCTACTTGCTCTTTTGCGCCACCCGTGGTAACTTCAGGACCATAAACTGCCTCGCCCTCTCTACTTGCTCTTCACAGATACAAGTGCTGGGGATGGACGCTCCTCATTTCCTCTCGTTATCGCGACATTTCCTTTCTCTTTCTCTTCTCTTCTTCTGGGGGCGTCTTCAATATGCCCTTCCAGTGCGTAGCAGGAGATATCTTCCTCTTGACATGAGCATCACATTACCGGCGAGCTACCTGCCGACCACCTGTAAGCCCATAGTGTCATGGTTGAAGGATAAGGTCGTCGCAAACTTGACACTGATGCACTTTAGCCTCATTCATGAAACCCGCGCTTTTTACCTCTTAAGCCATTGAATAATGCAATGGTCACCGGACATAACTATTTTTTCTCACTTTGCTGAGACTTATACCTAAACCCATCATTTCACCCCCAAAATTTATTCACTTCATTTTTATCGTGTAATTTTCATCAAAACAAACAAATAATTAACTATATATCCCTATATTATTCATGCAACCAAATTACACACCCCCCCACAACCTCAGAAAGAAAGGAATTAAACCTCCATCACCAACTCCCAAAGCTGGCATTTTAGACTAAACTACTTTCTGACACAACCCTAGACAGCCCGAATAGCCCCCCGAGACAACCCCCGCACAAGCTCTAGAACCACAAACAAAGTTAACAACAACCCCCATCCACCCACCAAGAACAACCCAACCCCACACGAATAAAACATAGCCACCCCACTAAAAATCCAACCGTCCTACCAATAAACCACCACTATCAACCGTCCCCCCATCAACTAAAACCACAGAAGTACCTAGCACAACAGCACCAGCTCCAACAACTAACCCAATCCCCAATCCATACCCAACAACCCCCCAATCTACCCAAGCCTCAGGATAAGGATCCGCCGCCAATGAAACCGAATAAACAAACACCACCAACATCCCCCCCAAATACACTATAACAAGCACCAAAGACATGAAAGAAGCACCCAAACTAACCAACCAACCACAGCCAGCAATAGACGCCACGACCAACCCAACCACTCCATAATAAGGGGATGGATTAGAAGCAACCGCCAGCCCACCCAGAACAAAACAAAGCCCTATAAACAGAACAAACTTCATCATAATTCCCGCCCAGCCTCTACCTGGGATCTGCAGCCTGAAAAACTGCCGTTATCCTTTAACTACAGGAACTACTCCATTCAACATCACCACCAACATCACTTTTTATACTTCATTTTCACCATACCAACTATTCCCCCCCCCCCCCTTACCCCCCCCGCGGCTTTTTCATATTACTTAAGGTATGTATTGCGCCACATTAATTTATTATCCCCATCAGGCACTACATTAATGTAGGATATTCCACCCAAAGACCAACCTCACCTCCAACCCCCGCCCAACATTTTCTCCAAATAGATAATGTGCGAGCAGTCACACCACCCCCCCCATTTTTGCTTCAGGTACCATCACCACCCAGCTAACCCGACCAACATCACACTACAAGCGTCACCCGAGATCGACAGTCTCTACAACGTACCTAACAACCAGCCCCGGATACGAGGGAATGTCCCAGCGCACCTTTGAATTCACGAGGTCATACAATTCGCCCACCTCCTAAAGCAAGCCTCTCGACCAACAGCTTTCAAGCGCTCACAAGCCAGAGAACCTGGTTATCTATTAACCGTGCTCCTCACGAGAACCGAGCTACTCAACGTCAGTTATACCCACGTCCCTTGTCTTGAGCCCATACTTTCCCTCTTACCCTCGAGGCCCTACTTGCTCTTTTGCGCCACCCCGTGGTAACTTCAGGACCATAAACTGCCTCGCCCTCTCTACTTGCTCTTCACAGATACAAGTGCTGGGGATGGACGCTCCTCATTTCCTCTCGTTATCGCGACATTTCCTTTCTCTTTCTCTTCTCTTCTTCTGGGGGCGTCTTCAATATGCCCTTCCAGTGCGTAGCAGGAGATATCTTCCTCTTGACATGAGCATCACATTACCGGCGAGCTACCTGCCGACCACCTGTAAGCCCATAGTGTCATGGTTGAAGGATAAGGTCGTCGCAAACTTGACACTGATGCACTTTAGCCTCATTCATGAAACCCGCGCTTTTTACCTCTTAAGCCATTGAATAATGCAATGGTCACCGGACATAACTATTTTATTCTCACTTTGCTGAGACTTATACCTAAACCCATCATTTCACCCCCAAAAATTATTCACTTCATTTTTTATCGTGTAATTTTCATCAAAACAAACAAATAATTAACTATATATCCCTATATTATTCATGCAACCAAATTACACACCCCCCCCACAACCTCAGAAAGAAAGGAATTAAACCTCCATCACCAACTCCCAAAGCTGGCATTTTAGACTAAACTACTTTCTGACACAACCCTAGACAGCCCGAATAGCCCCCCGAGACAACCCCCGCACAAGCTCTAGAACCACAAACAAAGTTAACAACAACCCCCATCCACCCACCAAGAACAACCCAACCCCACACGAATAAAACATAGCCACCCCACTAAAATCCAACCGTCCTACCAATAAACCACCACTATCAACCGTCCCCCCATCAACTAAAACCACAGAAGTACCTAGCACAACAGCACCAGCTCCAACAACTAACCCAATCCCCAATCCATACCCAACAACCCCCCAATCTACCCAAGCCTCAGGATAAGGATCCGCCGCCAATGAAACCGAATAAACAAACACCACCAACATCCCCCCCAAATACACTATAACAAGCACCAAAGACATGAAAGAAGCACCCAAACTAACCAACCAACCACAGCCAGCAATAGACGCCACGACCAACCCAACCACTCCATAATAAGGGGATGGATTAGAAGCAACCGCCAGCCCACCCAGAACAAAAACAAAGCCCTATAAACAGAACAAACTTCATCATAATTCCCGCCCCAGCCTCTACCTGGGATCTGCAGCCTGAAAAACTGCCGTTATCCTTTAACTACAGGAACTACTCCATTCAACATCACCACCAACATCACTTTTTATACTTCATTTTCACCATACCAACTATTCCCCCCCCCCCCTTACCCCCCCCGCGGCTTTTTCATATTACTTAAGGTATGTATTGCGCCACATTAATTTATTATCCCCATCAGGCACTACATTAATGTAGGATATTCCACCCAAAGACCAACCTCACCTCCAACCCCCGCCCAACATTTTCTCCAAATAGATAATGTGCGAGCAGTCACACCACCCCCCCCATTTTTGCTTCAGGTACCATCACACCCAGCTAACCCGACCAACATCACACTACAAGCGTCACCCGAGATCGACAGTCTCTACAACGTACCTAACAACCAGCCCCGGATACGAGGGAATGTCCCAGCGCACCTTTGAATTCACGAGGTCATACAATTCGCCCACCTCCTAAAGCAAGCCTCTCGACCAACAGCTTTCAAGCGCTCACAAGCCAGAGAACCTGGTTATCTATTAACCGTGCTCCTCACGAGAACCGAGCTACTCAACGTCAGTTATACCCACGTCCCTTGTCTTGAGCCCATACTTTCCCTCTTACCCTCGAGGCCCTACTTGCTCTTTTGCGCCACCCGTGGTAACTTCAGGACCATAAACTGCCTCGCCCTCTCTACTTGCTCTTCACAGATACAAGTGCTGGGGATGGACGCTCCTCATTTCCTCTCGTTATCGCGACATTTCCTTTCTCTTTTCTCTTCTCTTCTTCTGGGGGCGTCTTCAATATGCCCTTCCAGTGCGTAGCAGGAGATATCTTCCTCTTGACATGAGCATCACATTACCGGCGAGCTACCTGCCGACCACCTGTAAGCCCATAGTGTCATGGTTGAAGGATAAGGTCGTCGCAAACTTGACACTGATGCACTTTAGCCTCATTCATGAAACCCGCGCTTTTTACCTCTTAAGCCATTGAATAATGCAATGGTCACCGGACATAACTATTTTATTCTCACTTTGCTGAGACTTATACCTAAACCCATCATTTTCACCCCCAAAATTTATTCACTTCATTTTTTATCGTGTAATTTTCATCAAAACAAACAAATAATTAACTATATATCCCTATATTATTCATGCAACCAAATTACACACCCACCACTACGACACTTAACCCAAACTTACCTGCCTTTTTTTGGACAAAAAACCAAACAAAAACAACACATCACCACTCACCAAACCAAACCCACCTAAGTCTTTGTAGCTTACAAAAAGCATGACACTGAAGATGTCAAGACGGCAGCCACACGCACCCAAAGACAAAAGACTTAGTCCTAACCTTACTGTTGGTTGTTGCTAAATATATACATGCAAGTATCCGCGCTCCAGTGTAGATGCCCTGGGTACCCTAAATTTAGGTCGACAGGAGCGGGTATCAGGCACACCCATCACCGTAGCCCAAAACGCCTTGCAATTGCCACACCCCCACCCACGGGTATTCAGCAGTAATTAATATTAAGCAATGAGTGCAAACTTGACTTAGTTATAGCAAGCTAAGGGTCGGTAAATCCTGTGCCAGCCACCGCGGTCATACAGGAGACCCAAATCAACATTACTTAACGGCGTAAAGAGTGGTCACATGTTATCCAAGTAGCTAAGATTAAAAGGCAGCTGAGCCGTAGAAAGCCAAAGATGCCCATAAGGCCCCTACTTAAAGAAGATCTTAGAACAACGATTTATTGAAGCCCACGAAAGCCAGGGCCCAAACTGGGATTAGATACCCCACTATGCCTGGCCCTAAATCTTGATGCTCGATCTTACCGGAGCATCCGCCCGAGAACTACGAGCACAAACGCTTAAAACTCTAAGGACTTGGCGGTGCCCCAAACCCACCTAGAGGAGCCTGTTCTATAATCGATGATCCACGATACACCTTACCATTCCTTGCAACAGTTCAGCCTATATACCGCCGTCGCCAGCCCACCCACCCTGAAGGACCAACAGTGGACGCAATAGCCCTACAACGCTAATACGACAGGTCAAGGTATAGCCTATGGAATGGGAGCAATGGGCTACATTTTCTAGACTAGAACATACGGCAAAGGGACATGAAACTATCCCTGGAAGGCGGATTTAGCAGTAAAGAGAGACAATCGAGCCCTCTTTAAGCCGGCTCTGGGACACGTACATACCGCCCGTCACCCTCCTCAAAAGCGACCCCCCCCCCCATAAATTAATAAGTTGATCAGCCAAAGAGGAGGTAAGTCGTAACAAGGTAAGTGTACCGGAAGGTGCACTTAGAACACCAAGACGTAGCCTTAAATTAAAGCACTCAGCTTACACCTGAGAGATATCTGCTAACATCAGATCGTCTTGAATGCCAAACTCTAGCCCAACCTACATGACCCGGAATAACAAAGCTACTTCCAACACCCAACTAAAGCATTTATTAGTCCCAGTATAGGCGATAGAAAAGACACCATTGGAGCGATAGAGACCACGTACCGTAAGGGAAAGATGAAATAGCAATGAAAACTAAGCTAAAAACAGCAAAGATCAACCCTTGTACCTTTTGCATCATGGTCTAGCAAGAAAAACCAAGCAAAATGAATTTAAGTTTGCCACCCCGAAACCCAAGCGAGCTACTTGCGAGCAGCTATTATGAGCGAACCCGTCTCTGTTGCAAAAGAGTGGGATGACTTGCTAGTAGAGGTGAAAAGCCAATCGAGCTGGGTGATAGCTGGTTGCCTGTGAAATGAATCTTAGTTCACTCTTAATTCTTCTCCAAGGAACCTACAAACCCCAATGAAGCGAATTAAGGGCTATTTAAAGGAGGTACAGCTCCTTTAAAAAAGAATACAATCTCCACGAGCGGATAAACAACAAACCTGCAAAACCTACTGTGGGCCTTTAAGCAGCCATCAACAAAGAGTGCGTTAAAGCTCTGCACCTTAAAAATATAAAAACCACGTGACTCCCTCCCCACTAACGGGCTAACCTATAGAACAATAGGAGAATTAATGCTAGAATGAGTAACCAGGGTCCTCCCTCTTAGACGCAAGCTTACATCAGTACATTATTAACAAGCCACCAATATACGACAAATCAAACAAGCAGAGTATTAAACACTTTGTTAACCCGACATAGGAGCGTCCATTAAGAAAGATTAAAACCTGTAAAAGGAACTAGGCAAACCCGTCAAGGCCCGACTGTTTACCAAAAACATAGCCTTCAGCCAACCCACAGACAAGTATTGAAGGTGATGCCTGCCCGGTGACTATGTTCAACGGCCGCGGTATCCTAACCGTGCAAAGGTAGCGCAATCAATTGTCCCATAAATCGGGACCCGTATGAATGGCTAAACGAGGTCTTAACTGTCTCTTACAGGCAATCGGTGAAATTGATCTCCCTGTGCAAAAGCAGGGATAAACCCATAAGACGAGAAGACCCTGTGGAACTTTAAAAACAGCAACCACCCCAAAATACATACACCCCCACCCCGGGCTTACTTATCCATTGGGACGATGGTCTGCATTTTTTCGGTTGGGGCGACCTTGGAGCAAAACAAAACCTCCAAACATGGGACAACACCTCCAGACTAAGAGCCACTACTCAAAGTGCTAATAGCCACCAGATCCAATATAATTGATCAATGGACCAAGCTACCCCAGGGATAACAGCGCAATCTCCTCCGAGAGTCCATATCGACGGGGAGGTTTACGACCTCGATGTTGGATCAGGACATCCTAGTGGTGCAGCCGCTACTAAGGGTTCGTTTGTTCAACGATTAACAGTCCTACGTGATCTGAGTTCAGACCGGAGTAATCCAGGTCGGTTTCTATCTATGAACAACTCTTCCCAGTACGAAAGGATAGGAAAAGTGGGGCCAATACCACAAGCAAGCCCCCGCCTTAAGTAATGAAACCAACTAAATTACGAAAAGCTATCACACCCACCCACGTCCTAGAAAAGGACAAGCTAGCGTGGCAGAGCTCGGCAAATGCAAAAGGCTTAAGTCCTTTAACTCAGAGGTTCAAATCCTCTCCCTAGCTTACCAACCCCCATATGACCAACTACCCACTTCTAACCAGCCTAATCATAGCCACTTCCTATGCCCTCCCCATTCTAATTGCAGTAGCCTTCCTCACACTAGTAGAACGTAAAATCCTAAGTTACATGCAAGGACGAAAGGGCCCAAATGTCGTAGGCCCATTCGGACTACTACAACCCTTGGCAGACGGGGTGAAACTATTCATCAAAGAACCGATCCGCCCATCAACATCTTCCCCAATCCTATTCACCACAACTCCAATACTAGCCCTTCTCCTAGCGATTTCAATTTGAACCCCACTCCCACTACCATTCTCTCTCTCGCAGACCTCAACCTAGGCCTACTCTTTCTCCTAGCCATATCTAGCCTAGCCGTATACTCTATTCTATGATCAGGATGAGCCTCCAACTCAAAATATGCCCTAATTGGAGCACTACGAGCAGTAGCCCAAACCATCTCGTATGAAGTCACCCTAGCAATTATCCTACTCTCCATCATCCTACTCAGCGGAAATTACAACCTAAGCACTCTCGCAACCACCCAAGAACCCCTGTACCTTATCTTCTCATGCTGGCCACTAGCCATAATATGATACGTATCCACACTAGCCGAGACAAACCGAGCCCCATTTGACCTTACAGAGGGGGAGTCAGAACTAGTCTCTGGCTTCAACGTGGAATATGCAGCAGGACCATTCGCTTTATTCTTCCTAGCCGAATACGCCAACATCATGCTAATAAACACACTAACTACCATCTTATTCTTCAACCCAAGCTTCCTAAACCCTCCGCAAGAACTATTCCCTGTGATTCTAGCCACAAAAGTCCTCCTACTATCTGCTGGTTTCCTATGAGTCCGTGCTTCATATCCGCGCTTCCGATACGACCAGCTAATACACCTTCTATGAAAAAACTTCCTCCCACTCACACTGGCGATATGCTTGTGACACACCAGCATATCAATCTGTTACGCTGGACTTCCCCCCTACCTAAGAACCATAAAAGGAAATGTGCCTGAACGTCCCAAAGGGTCACTATGATAAAGTGAACATAGAGGTATACCAGCCCTCTCATTTCCTAACTTAGAAAAACAGGAATCGAACCTGCACTAAAGGGATCAAAACCCTCCATACTCCCATTATATTACTTTCTAGTAGGGTCAGCTAACAAAGCTATCGGGCCCATACCCCGAAAATGATGGTTTAACCCCTTCCCCTACTAATGAACCCACAAGCAAAATTAATTTTCGCAATCAGCCTGTTTATAGGGACTGCCATCACAATCTCGAGCAACCACTGAATAATAGCCTGGGCCGGCCTTGAAATCAACACCCTAGCAATCCTGCCACTGATCTCAAAATCCCACCATCCACGAGCCATTGAAGCCGCAACCAAGTACTTCCTTACCCAAGCAACTGCCTCCGCACTAGTCTTATTTTCCAGCATAACCAATGCATGGCACACCGGACAATGGGACATCACCCAACTAACCCATCCAATATCGTGCCTCATCCTAACCTCCGCCCTAGCAATAAAACTAGGACTAGTCCCATTTCATTTCTGATTCCCAGAAGTCCTCCAAGGGTCCCCACTTACCACAGGCCTCCTCCTATCAACAATGATAAAATTACCCCCTATCTCACTGCTATTCATAACATCACCCTCACTAAACCCTACTCTGCTAGCCTGCATAGCAATCATATCTGCCGCTCTGGGAGGATGAATAGGACTAAACCAAACACAAATCCGAAAAATCCTAGCCTTCTCCTCCATCTCCCATCTAGGATGGATAACAATCATTATCTCGTACAACCCTAAACTAACCTTACTTAATTTTTACCTCTACACACTAATAACAATAGCAGTATTCCTAACTTTAAACACAATTAAAGTCTCAAAACTATCAACCCTAATAACTGCATGGACAAAGGTACCAGCACTAAACGCCATACTACTACTAACAATACTCTCTATAGCAGGACTGCCCCCATTAACAGGTTTCCTCCCAAAATGACTTATCATCCAAGAGCTAACTAAACAAGACATAATCCCAATAGCAACTTCAATCTCCCTCCTATCACTCCTAAGCCTATTCTTCTATCTTCGCCTAGCATACTGTGCAACAATCACACTACCCCCACACACCACCAACCACATTAAACAATGACATACTAACAAACCAACCAGCACCTTAATTGCCATCCTAATCACCATATCAACTGCACTCCTACCGGTTTCACCACTAATCACCACTATTATTTAAGAAACTTAGGATCACTTAAACCGAAGGCCTTCAAAGCCTTAAACAAGAGTTAAACCCTCTTAGTTTCTGCTAAGATCCGCAGGATGCTACCCCACATCTCCTGAATGCAACCCAGGTACTTTAATTAAGCTAGGACCTTACAACCCAACTAGGTAGATGGGCTTCGATCCCACAACAATATAGTTAACAGCTACATGCCCTAACCAACAGGCTTCTACCTAAGACTTCGGCGCAATCAATACGCATCTGCGAGTTTGCAACCCGCCGTGAATTTCACCACAAAGCCGATAAGAAGAGGAATTGAACCTCTGTAAAAAGGACTACAGCCTAACGCTTATACACTCAGCCATCTTACCTGTGACATTCATTAACCGATGATTATTCTCAACCAACCACAAAGATATCGGTACCCTATACCTAATTTTCGGCGCATGGGCCGGAATAGTGGGCACCTCACTAAGCCTTCTCATCCGAGCAGAACTAGGCCAACCAGGAGCCCTGCTCGGAGACGACCAAATCTACAACGTGATCGTTACAGCACATGCTTTCGTAATAATCTTCTTTATAGTTATACCAATTATGATCGGGGGCTTCGGCAACTGACTAGTCCCCCTAATAATTGGGGCCCCAGACATAGCATTCCCACGAATGAACAACATAAGCTTCTGACTTCTACCACCCTCTTTCCTCCTTCTCCTGGCTTCCTCCACAGTCGAGGCAGGAGCAGGTACGGGCTGAACAGTGTACCCCCCATTAGCCGGCAACTTAGCCCATGCTGGAGCTTCAGTTGACCTAGCCATCTTCTCCCTTCACCTAGCTGGAATCTCATCAATTCTGGGCGCAATCAACTTTATCACCACAGCAATTAACATAAAACCACCAGCCCTCTCCCAATACCAAACCCCCCTATTTGTCTGATCAGTACTTATCACAGCAGTCCTACTGCTTCTCTCCCTCCCTGTACTCGCTGCCGGAATCACTATACTACTAACCGACCGCAACCTAAATACCACTTTCTTTGACCCGGCAGGAGGAGGAGACCCAGTACTTTATCAACACCTATTCTGATTCTTCGGACACCCTGAAGTCTACATCCTCATTCTACCAGGATTCGGAATCATCTCCCACGTCGTAACCTACTACTCAGGAAAAAAAGAACCTTTCGGTTATATAGGAATGGTATGAGCTATACTTTCCATCGGGTTCCTAGGATTTATCGTTTGGGCCCACCATATATTCACAGTAGGCATGGACGTAGACACCCGAGCATACTTCACATCAGCCACTATAATCATCGCCATCCCAACTGGCATTAAAGTATTCAGCTGACTAGCAACACTCCACGGAGGCATTATCAAATGAGACCCACCCATACTATGGGCCCTAGGATTCATCTTCCTATTCACCATCGGGGGCCTAACAGGGATCGTTTTAGCAAACTCTTCACTAGACATTGCTCTGCACGATACCTACTATGTAGTAGCTCACTTCCACTATGTACTATCAATAGGAGCAGTATTCGCAATTCTAGCCGGATTCACACACTGATTCCCACTATTCACCGGGTACACTCTACATTCCACATGAGCCAAAATCCACTTCGGAGTAATATTTGTAGGCGTTAACCTCACCTTCTTCCCACAACACTTCCTTGGCCTAGCTGGCATGCCACGTCGATACTCAGACTACCCAGACGCCTACACACTATGAAACACCATCTCATCAGTAGGTTCCCTAATCTCTATAACAGCCGTAATCATGCTAGTATTCATCATCTGAGAAGCCTTCGCATCCAAACGCAAAGCTTTCCAACCAGAACTTACAAGCACAAATATCGAATGAATCTACGGTTGCCCACCCCCATTCCACACCTTTGAAGAACCAGCCTTTGTCCAAGTACAAGAAAGGAAGGACTCGAACCCTCATATGTTGGTTTCAAGCCAACCGCATAAAACCACTTATGCTTCTTTCTCATAGAGACGCTAGTAAAACGATTACATAGCCTTGTCAAGGCTATATTGCAGGTGAAAACCCTGTGCGCCTCAAAATATGGCCAACCACTCACAACTTAATTTCCAAGACGCCTCATCACCAATTATAGAAGAACTGATACAATTCCACGACCACGCCATAATAGTGGCCCTAGCCATCTGCAGCTTGGTCCTCTATCTACTGACTCTAATACTAACAGGTAAACTCTCATCAAATACAGTTGATGCACAGGCGATCGAACTAGTATGAACAATCCTACCAGCCATAGTACTAATCACCCTAGCCCTGCCATCCCTGCGCATCCTATACATGATGGATGAAGTCAACCAACCAGACCTCACTCTAAAAGCCATTGGACACCAATGGTACTGATCCTACGAGTACACCGACTTCAAAGACCTAACATTCGACTCCTACATAACACCAACATCAGAGCTCCCACTAGGACACTTTCGACTTCTAGAAGTAGACCACCGTGTTATCGTCCCAATAAACTCTACCATCCGAGTTATTGTCACCGCTGACGACGTCCTGCACTCATGAGCTGTACCAAGCCTAGGCGTCAAAACGGATGCAATCCCAGGACGACTAAACCAAACTTCCTTCCTAGCAAACCGACCAGGAGTATTCTACGGACAATGCTCAGAGATCTGCGGAGCAAACCACAGCTTCATACCAATCGTAGTAGAGTCCACACCACTTGACAACTTCGAAAACTGATCTTCTCTACTATCTTCCTAATCATTAAGAAGCTATGAAACAGCGTTAGCCTTTTAAGCTAGAGAAAGAGGGACGCTAACCCTCCTTAATGACATGCCACAACTCAACCCAAATCCATGATTTTTTATCATACTAACCTCATGACTAACATTTTCAATAATCATCCAACCTAAAATCCTATCCATAACATCCCCAAACCCACCACTCAACAAGACCACTACCACCACCCCTACTACCCCATGAACTTGACCATGAACCTAAGTTTCTTCGACCAATTCTCAAGTCCATCCCTACTGGGCATTCCACTAATCCTCATCTCAATCACTTTCCCAGCCCTACTACTACCGTCACAAAACAACCGCTGGGTGACGAGCCGTCTATCCACCCTACAACTATGAGCGGTCAACCTCATCACAAAGCAACTAATAATACCACTGAACAAAAAAGGACACAAATGAGCCCTAATCCTAACCTCATTAATGGTATTCCTCCTACTAATCAACCTTCTAGGCCTATTGCCCTACACATTCACTCCAACCACCCAACTATCCATGAGCCTAGCCCTAGCCTTCCCACTATGACTAGCCACCCTCCTCACAGGGTTACGCAACCAACCTTCAACTACCCTAGGGCACCTGCTACCAGAAGGCACTCCAACACCGCTGATCCCAGCACTGGTCTTAATTGAAACAACAAGCCTTCTAATTCGTCCTATTGCGCTAGGAGTACGACTAACAGCCAACCTCACAGCAGGACACCTTTTAATCCAACTTATTTCTACCGCCACGATCGCCTTACTATCGACCATACCTATGGTCTCCCTACTAACATTCCTAATCCTGCTGCTACTAACCATCCTGGAAGTAGCCGTAGCCATGATCCAGGCCTACGTCTTTGTCCTCCTACTCAGCCTCTACCTCCAAGAAAACATCTAACACAATGGCACACCAAGCACACTCCTACCACATAGTAGATCCAAGCCCATGACCCATCTTCGGAGCAGCCGCCGCCCTACTAACCACGTCCGGCCTAACCATATGATTCCACTACCACTCCCCACAACTACTTGCCATTGGCCTATTATCAACCACCCTAGTCATATTCCAATGATGACGAGACATTGTACGCGAAAGCACATTCCAAGGTCACCACACTCCCACCGTCCAAAAAGGGCTACGATACGGCATAGTCCTGTTCATCACATCAGAAGCTTTCTTCTTCCTAGGCTTCTTCTGAGCCTTCTTCCACTCAAGCCTAGCCCCAACCCCAGAACTAGGAGGACAATGACCACCAGCAGGAATCAAACCCTTGAACCCCATAGAAGTACCGCTACTAAACACTGCCATCCTACTAGCTTCAGGAATCACCGTCACATGAGCCCATCACGCTATCATAGAGGCCCGCCGAAAACAAGCAATCTATGCTCTCACCTTAACTGTCCTCCTAGGATTCTACTTTACCGCACTACAAGCCATAGAATACTACGAAGCTCCCTTCTCCATCGCAGACGGAGTATACGGGTCTACCTTCTTCGTAGCCACTGGATTTCACGGCCTACACGTAATCATTGGCTCCACATTCCTCCTAATCTGCCTCCTACGCCTCATTAAATTCCACTTTACACCAAACCATCACTTTGGTTTCGAAGCAGCAGCCTGATACTGACACTTTGTAGACGTCGTATGACTATTCCTATATATCTCTATTTACTGATGAGGATCCTGCTCTTCTAGTATACTAATTACAATCGACTTCCAATCCTTAAAATCTGGTTCAAACCCAGAGAAGAGCAATAAACATAATCACATTTATAATCACCCTATCCATAACCCTAAGCATCGCCCTAACCATACTAAACCTATGACTGGCCCAAACGAACCCAGACTCAGAAAAACTATCCCCATACGAATGCGGCTTTGACCCATTAGGATCCGCTCGACTACCATTCTCCATTCGATTCTTCCTAGTAGCAATCCTATTCCTACTGTTCGACCTAGAAATTGCCCTACTCCTACCTCTTCCATGAGCCACCCAACTCCAAGCCCCAACCACTACACTAACATGAGCCTCAGTCCTTATCCTACTCCTCACCCTAGGTCTAGTGTACGAATGAACCCAAGGAGGGCTAGAATGGGCCGAATAACAGAAAGTTAGTCTAACCAAGACAGTTGATTTCGACTCAACAGATTATAGCCACAACCCTATAACTTTCTTAATGACCCTCCTACACCTAAGCTTCTACTCAGCCTTCTCCCTAAGCGCCTTAGGCCTAGCCTTCCACCGAACCCACCTAATCTCAGCCTTACTATGCTTAGAGGGCATGATATTGTCTATATATGTAGCCCTGTCAATATGACCCATCCAAACACAAATAACATCCGCCACCATACTACCAATACTTATACTAACATTCTCAGCCTGCGAAGCAGGAACGGGGCTCGCCCTACTAGTAGCCTCAACACGCACCCACGGTTCAGACCACCTCCACAACTTTAACCTCCTAAAATGCTAAAAATCATCATACCAACTATTATACTCCTTCCCATGACCATATCCTCACCCAGCAAGTACCTTTGGGCTAATACCACAACACACAGCATATTAATTGCCGCCATTAGCCTACAGCTATTCACCCCAACATACTACCCAAACAAAAACCTATCTCACTGGACTGCTATCGACCAAATCTCTTCACCACTACTAGTCCTATCATGTTGACTCCTGCCTCTGATGCTAATGGCAAGTCAAAACCATCTAGAACAAGAACCAACCAACCGCAAACGAATCTTCATCACAACAATCATTCTAGCTCAACTATTCATCCTATCAGCCTTCTCAGCCTCGGAACTCATACTATTCTACATTGCTTTTGAAGCAACCCTAATCCCCACATTAATCCTCATCACCCGATGAGGAAACCAACCAGAACGACTTAAAGCCGGAATCTACCTACTGTTCTACACGCTTGCCAGCTCACTCCCCCTACTAATCGCCATCCTGCACCTACACAACCAAACTGGCACATTATACTTCCCAATACTTAAACTATCCCACCCAACCATCACACACTCCTGAACGGGCCTAGCAGCCAGCTTAGCCCTTCTCGTAGCATTCATGGTCAAAGCTCCACTATACGGACTACACCTATGACTGCCTAAAGCTCATGTAGAGGCCCCAATTGCCGGCTCAATGCTTCTCGCAGCCCTGCTCTTAAAACTGGGAGGCTACGGCATCATACGAGTCACTATCCTAGTAAACCCATCCCTAAACAACCTGCACTACCCATTCATCACCCTCTCTCTATGGGGAGCGCTCATAACTAGTGCCATCTGCCTACGACAAATCGACCTAAAGTCACTAATCGCTTACTCATCAGTAAGCCACATAGGCCTTGTCATCGCCGCAACTATAATCCAAACCCAATGAGCATTCTCAGGAGCAATGATCCTAATAATTTCACACGGACTAACCTCATCCATACTATTCTGCCTAGCCAACACAAACTACGAACGCACCCACAGCCGAATTCTACTACTAACACGAGGCATCCAGCCCCTACTCCCATTAATAGCCATCTGATGACTTTTAGCCAACCTAACAAACATGGCACTACCCCCCACAACTAACCTTATAGCAGAACTAACCATTGTAATCGCCCTGTTCAACTGATCCTCCCTAACAATCATCCTAACAGGCATTGCAATCCTCCTAACTGCCTCATACACCCTATACATACTAACAATGACACAACGAGGAGCACTCCCATCCCACATCACATCAATCCAAAACTCCTCCACACGAGAGCATCTTCTTATAGCCCTACACATAATCCCAATAGCCCTCCTCATCTTAAAGCCAGAGCTAATCTCCGGCATCCCAGTATGCAAGTATAGTTTCAACCCAAACATTAGACCGTGACTCTAAAGATAGAAGTTAAAACCTTCTTACCTGCCGAGGGGAGGTTTAACCAACAAGAACTGCTAATTCTTGCATCTGAGTCTAAAACCTCAGCCCCCTTACTTTCAAAGGATAATAGCAATCCAATGGTCTTAGGAACCACGTATCTTGGTGCAAATCCAAGTGAAAGTAATGGACCTACCACTAACCCTAAACACATTCACACTATTAACCCTAACAACCCTAACTACTCCAATCATTTTCCCACTATTATCAGACAGCCTCAAAAACACTCCCAACACCATCACACAAACAGTCAAAGCCTCATTTCTAATCAGCTTAGTCCCAATAACAATCCACATCCACTCAGGTATGGAAGGCCTGGTCTCCTCATGAGAATGAAAATTCATCATAAACTTCAAAATCCCAATCAGCCTTAAACTAGACTTTTACTCCCTTACATTCTTCCCAATTGCCCTATTCGTGTCATGGTCAATCCTGCAATTCGCAACATGATACATGGCCTCAGACCCACACATCACAAAATTCTTCACCTTCCTCCTACTGTTCCTAATTACCATGCTAATCCTAATCATCGCCAATAACCTATTTGTCCTGTTCATTGGATGAGAAGGAGTAGGGATCATATCCTTCCTCCTGATCAGCTGATGACACGGACGAGCAGAAGCCAACACCGCCGCCCTACAAGCAGTGCTTTACAACCGAATCGGAGACATTGGCCTCATCCTTTGCATAGCATGACTAGCCTATACCATAAACACCTGAGAACTCCAACAATTCCCCTCCACTTCACAGACCCCAACCTTACCCCTCCTAGGGCTGATCCTGGCAGCAACAGGCAAATCCGCTCAATTTGGATTACACCCATGACTCCCATCCGCAATAGAAGGCCCAACCCCAGTCTCAGCCTTACTACACTCAAGCACTATAGTAGTGGCCGGAATCTTCCTACTAATCCGAACCCACCCACTATTCCACAACAACCAAACAGCCCTCTCTCTCTGCCTTTGCCTGGGAGCCCTCTCCACCCTATTTGCAGCCACATGTGCCCTCACACAGAACGACATCAAAAAAATTATCGCCTTCTCCACCTCAAGTCAGCTAGGCCTAATAATAGTCACTATTGGATTAAACCTTCCACAACTAGCCTTCCTACACATCTCAACCCACGCATTCTTCAAGGCCATGCTATTCCTCTGCTCAGGCTCCATCATCCACAGCCTCAACGGAGAACAAGACATCCGAAAAATAGGAGGCCTCCAAAAAATGCTCCCAACAACCACCTCATGTCTCACTATCGGTAACCTAGCACTAATAGGAACCCCATTCCTAGCAGGATTTTACTCAAAGGACCAAATCATCGAAAACCTAAACACCTCATACCTAAACTCATGAGCCCTGCTCCTAACCCTGCTAGCCACATCATTCACCGCGGTCTATACAATCCGCATGACCGTTCTAGTCCAAAGCGGCTTCACCCGAATCCCTCCCCTAACCTCAATAAACGAAAACAACCCTGCAGTAATCCGCCCAATCACCCGACTAGCACTAGGAAGCATCACAGCTGGTTTAATCATTACCTCATACATCCTACCAACAAAAACACCACCCACAACCATACCCACATCAATCAAAATAACGGCCCTAGTAGTAACAGCCCTAGGAATCGCCCTAGCACTCGAACTATCAAAAATAGCCCAAACCCTAATCCTGACCAAACAAAACCCATTCTACAACTTCTCAATCTCCCTAGGCTATTTCAACCTACTAACCCACCGATCAAGCGTAACAAACCTATTATCAGGAGGACAAAACATCGCCTCACACCTCATAGACCTTTCCTGATACAAGCTATTAGGCCCAGAAGGCCTAGCCAATATGCAGTCAACAACATCCAAAACCGCTACCACATTCCACCAAGGCCTAATCAAAGCCTACCTAGGGTCCTTTGCCCTATCCATCCTAATCATCATTATTTCCACATACAGAAAACTTAATGGCCCCAAATCTTCGTAAAAACCACCCCCTACTAAAAGTCATCAACGACGCCCTAATTGACCTACCAACACCATCAAATATCTCATCATGATGAAACTTTGGATCCCTACTGGGTGTTTGCCTAGCCACACAAATCGTCACAGGACTACTGCTAGCCATACACTACACAGCAGACACCTCCCTAGCCTTCTCCTCCGTCACCCACATATGCCGAGACGTCCAATTCGGCTGACTAATCCGAAACCTCCACGCAAACGGAGCTTCATTCTTCTTCATCTGCATCTACCTTCACATCGGCCGAGGCTTCTACTACGGCTCATACTTAAACAAAGAAACCTGAAACGTAGGGGTCATCCCCTACTCACCCTCATAGCAACAGCCTTCGTAGGATACGTCCTGCCATGAGGACAAATATCATTCTGAGGAGCCACAGTCATCACGAACCTATTCTCAGCCATCCCCTACATCGGACAAACACTAGTTGAATGAGCATGAGGCGGATTCTCAGTAGACAACCCCACACTCACTCGATTCTTCGCTATCCACTTCCTACTACCATTCGTCATTGTAGGATTAACACTAGTCCACCTCACCCTCCTACACGAAACCGGATCAAACAATCCACTAGGTATCCCATCAGACTGCGACAAAATCCCATTCCACCCCTACTACTCCACAAAAGACATCGTAGGGTTCGCACTAATATTTATCCCCCTCGCCAGCCTAGCTCTATTCTTACCCAACCTGCTAGGAGACCCAGAAAACTTCACACCAGCCAACCCACTAGCCACACCCCCTCACATCAAACCCGAATGATACTTCCTATTCGCCTACGCCATCCTACGATCCATCCCAAACAAACTAGGAGGAGTCCTGGCCCTAGCCGCCTCCGTCCTAGTACTATTTCTCATGCCCCTCCTGCACACATCCAAACTACGTTCAATAACATTCCGCCCACTGTCACAAATTCTGTTTTGAACACTAGTAGCAAACCTTCTAGTACTAACCTGAGTAGGCAGCCAGCCAGTTGAACACCCATTCATCATCATTGGCCAACTAGCCTCATTTACCTACTTCACTATCATTCTAGTCCTCTTCCCAATTGTTTCCATCGTAGAAAACAAAATACTCAAACTCTAATACTCTAATAGTTTATTAAAACATTGGTCTTGTAAGCCAAAGATTGAAGACTCAACCTCTTCTTAGAGTTTCCCCCCCCCCCCCTCCAAAAATTTTCGGCCGCGCCGGAAAGAATTAAAGAAAAGGGCCCCTCCAAAAATTTTCGGCCGCGCCGGAAAGAATTAAAGAAAAGGGCCCCTCCAAAAATTTTCGGCCGCGCCGGAAAGAATTAAAGAAAAGGGCCCCTCCAAAAATTTTCGGCCGCGCCGGAAAGAATTAAAGAAAAGGGCCCCTCCAAAAATTTTCGGCCGCGCCGGAAAGAATTAAAGAAAAGGGCCCCTCCAAAAATTTTCGGCCGCGCCGGAAAGAATTAAAGAAAAGGGCCCCTCCAAAAATTTTCGGCCGCGCCGGAAAAAAATTAAAGAAAAGGCCCCCCCCCCCCTTACCCCCCCCCCGCGGCTTTTTCATATTACTTAAGGTATGTATTGCGCCACATTAATTTATTATCCCCATCAGGCACTACATTAATGTAGGATATTCCACCCAAAGACCAACCTCACCTCCAACCCCCGCCCAACATTTTCTCCAAATAGATAATGTGCGAGCAGTCACACCACCCCCCCCATTTTTGCTTCAGGTACCATCACACCCAGCTAACCCGACCAACATCACACTACAAGCGTCACCCGAGATCGACAGTCTCTACAACGTACCTAACAACCAGCCCCGGATACGAGGGAATGTCCCAGCGCACCTTTGAATTCACGAGGTCATACAATTCGCCCACCTCCTAAAGCAAGCCTCTCGACCAACAGCTTTCAAGCGCTCACAAGCCAGAGAACCTGGTTATCTATTAACCGTGCTCCTCACGAGAACCGAGCTACTCAACGTCAGTTATACCCACGTCCCTTGTCTTGAGCCCATACTTTCCCTCTTACCCTCGAGGCCCTACTTGCTCTTTTGCGCCACCCGTGGTAACTTCAGGACCATAAACTGCCTCGCCCTCTCTACTTGCTCTTCACAGATACAAGTGCTGGGGATGGACGCTCCTCATTTCCTCTCGTTATCGCGACATTTCCTTTCTCTTTCTCTTCTCTTCTTCTGGGGGCGTCTTCAATATGCCCTTCCAGTGCGTAGCAGGAGATATCTTCCTCTTGACGTGAGCATCACATTACCGGCGAGCTACCTGCCGACCACCTGTAAGCCCATAGTGTCATGGTTGAAGGATAAGGTCGTCGCAAACTTGACACTGATGCACTTTAGCCTCATTCATGAAACCCGCGCTTTTTACCTCTTAAGCCATTGAATAATGCAATGGTCACCGGACATAACTATTTTATTCTCACTTTGCTGAGACTTATACCTAAACCCATCATTTCACCCCCAAAATTTATTCACTTCATTTTTTATCGTGTAATTTTCATCAAAACAAACAAATAATTAACTATATATCCCTATATTATTCATGCAACCAAATTACACACCCCCCCACAACCTCAGAAAGAAAGGAATTAAACCTCCATCACCAACTCCCAAAGCTGGCATTTTAGACTAAACTACTTTCTGACACAACCCTAGACAGCCCGAATAGCCCCCCGAGACAACCCCCGCACAAGCTCTAGAACCACAAACAAAGTTAACAACAACCCCCATCCACCCACCAAGAACAACCCAACCCCACACGAATAAAACATAGCCACCCCACTAAAATCCAACCGTCCTACCAATAAACCACCACTATCAACCGTCCCCCCATCAACTAAAACCACAGAAGTACCTAGCACAACAGCACCAGCTCCAACAACTAACCCAATCCCCAATCCATACCCAACAACCCCCCAATCTACCCAAGCCTCAGGATAAGGATCCGCCGCCAATGAAACCGAATAAACAAACACCACCAACATCCCCCCCAAATACACTATAACAAGCACCAAAGACATGAAAGAAGCACCCAAACTAACCAACCAACCACAGCCAGCAATAGACGCCACGACCAACCCAACCACTCCATAATAAGGGGATGGATTAGAAGCAACCGCCAGCCCACCCAGAACAAAACAAAGCCCTATAAACAGAACAAACTTCATCATAATTCCCGCCCAGCCTCTACCTGGGATCTGCAGCCTGAAAAACTGCCGTTATCCTTTAACTACAGGAACTACTCCATTCAACATCACCACCAACATCACTTTTTATACTTCATTTTCACCATACCAACTATTCCCCCCCCCCCCCCTTACCCCCCCCGCGGCTTTTTCATATTACTTAAGGTATGTATTGCGCCACATTAATTTATTATCCCCATCAGGCACTACATTAATGTAGGATATTCCACCCAAAGACCAACCTCACCTCCAACCCCCGCCCAACATTTTCTCCAAATAGATAATGTGCGAGCAGTCACACCACCCCCCCATTTTTGCTTCAGGTACCATCACACCCAGCTAACCCGACCAACATCACACTACAAGCGTCACCCGAGATCGACAGTCTCTACAACGTACCTAACAACCAGCCCCGGATACGAGGGAATGTCCCAGCGCACCTTTGAATTCACGAGGTCATACAATTCGCCCACCTCCTAAAGCAAGCCTCTCGACCAACAGCTTTCAAGCGCTCACAAGCCAGAGAACCTGGTTATCTATTAACCGTGCTCCTCACGAGAACCGAGCTACTCAACGTCAGTTATACCCACGTCCCTTGTCTTGAGCCCATACTTTCCCTCTTACCCTCGAGGCCCTACTTGCTCTTTTGCGCCACCCGTGGTAACTTCAGGACCATAAACTGCCTCGCCCTCTCTACTTGCTCTTCACAGATACAAGTGCTGGGGATGGACGCTCCTCATTTCCTCTCGTTATCGCGACATTTCCTTTCTCTTTCTCTTCTCTTCTTCTGGGGGCGTCTTCAATATGCCCTTCCAGTGCGTAGCAGGAGATATCTTCCTCTTGACGTGAGCATCACATTACCGGCGAGCTACCTGCCGACCACCTGTAAGCCCATAGTGTCATGGTTGAAGGATAAGGTCGTCGCAAACTTGACACTGATGCACTTTAGCCTCATTCATGAAACCCGCGCTTTTTACCTCTTAAGCCATTGAATAATGCAATGGTCACCGGACATAACTATTTTATTCTCACTTTGCTGAGACTTATACCTAAACCCATCATTTCACCCCCAAAATTTATTCACTTCATTTTTTATCGTGTAATTTTCATCAAAACAAACAAATAATTAACTATATATCCCTATATTATTCATGCAACCAAATTACACACCCACCACTACGACACTTAACCCAAACTTACCTGCCTTTTTTTGGACAAAAAACCAAACAAAAACAACACACTCACCACTCACCAAACCAAACCCACCTAAGTCTTTGTAGCTTACAAAAAGCATGACACTGAAGATGTCAAGACGGCAGCCACACGCACCCAAAGACAAAAGACTTAGTCCTAACCTTACTGTTGGTTGTTGCTAAATATATACATGCAAGTATCCGCGCTCCAGTGTAGATGCCCTGGGTACCCTAAATTTAGGTCGACAGGAGCGGGTATCAGGCACACCCATCACCGTAGCCCAAAACGCCTTGCAATTGCCACACCCCCACGGGTATTCAGCAGTAATTAATATTAAGCAATGAGTGCAAACTTGACTTAGTTATAGCAAGCTAAGGGTCGGTAAATCCTGTGCCAGCCACCGCGGTCATACAGGAGACCCAAATCAACATTACTTAACGGCGTAAAGAGTGGTCACATGTTATCCAAGTAGCTAAGATTAAAAGGCAGCTGAGCCGTAGAAAGCCAAAGATGCCCATAAGGCCCCTACTTAAAGAAGATCTTAGAACAACGATTTATTGAAGCCCACGAAAGCCAGGGCCCAAACTGGGATTAGATACCCCACTATGCCTGGCCCTAAATCTTGATGCTCGATCTTACCGGAGCATCCGCCCGAGAACTACGAGCACAAACGCTTAAAACTCTAAGGACTTGGCGGTGCCCCAAACCCACCTAGAGGAGCCTGTTCTATAATCGATGATCCACGATACACCTTACCATTCCTTGCAACAGTTCAGCCTATATACCGCCGTCGCCAGCCCACCCACCCTGAAGGACCAACAGTGGACGCAATAGCCCTACAACGCTAATACGACAGGTCAAGGTATAGCCTATGGAATGGGAGCAATGGGCTACATTTTCTAGACTAGAACATACGGCAAAGGGACATGAAACTATCCCTGGAAGGCGGATTTAGCAGTAAAGAGAGACAATCGAGCCCTCTTTAAGCCGGCTCTGGGACACGTACATACCGCCCGTCACCCTCCTCAAAAGCGACCCCCCCCCCCCCATAAATTAATAAGTTGATCAGCCAAAGAGGAGGTAAGTCGTAACAAGGTAAGTGTACCGGAAGGTGCACTTAGAACACCAAGACGTAGCCTTAAATTAAAGCACTCAGCTTACACCTGAGAGATATCTGCTAACATCAGATCGTCTTGAATGCCAAACTCTAGCCCAACCTACATGACCCGGAATAACAAAGCTACTTCCAACACCCAACTAAAGCATTTATTAGTCCCAGTATAGGCGATAGAAAAGACACCATTGGAGCGATAGAGACCACGTACCGTAAGGGAAAGATGAAATAGCAATGAAAACTAAGCTAAAAACAGCAAAGATCAACCCTTGTACCTTTTGCATCATGGTCTAGCAAGAAAAACCAAGCAAAATGAATTTAAGTTTGCCACCCCGAAACCCAAGCGAGCTACTTGCGAGCAGCTATTATGAGCGAACCCGTCTCTGTTGCAAAAGAGTGGGATGACTTGCTAGTAGAGGTGAAAAGCCAATCGAGCTGGGTGATAGCTGGTTGCCTGTGAAATGAATCTTAGTTCACTCTTAATTCTTCTCCAAGGAACCTACAAACCCCAATGAAGCGAATTAAGGGCTATTTAAAGGAGGTACAGCTCCTTTAAAAAAGAATACAATCTCCACGAGCGGATAAACAACAAACCTGCAAAACCTACTGTGGGCCTTTAAGCAGCCATCAACAAAGAGTGCGTTAAAGCTCTGCACCTTAAAAATATAAAAACCACGTGACTCCCTCCCCACTAACGGGCTAACCTATAGAACAATAGGAGAATTAATGCTAGAATGAGTAACCAGGGTCCTCCCTCTTAGACGCAAGCTTACATCAGTACATTATTAACAAGCCACCAATATACGACAAATCAAACAAGCAGAGTATTAAACACTTTGTTAACCCGACATAGGAGCGTCCATTAAGAAAGATTAAAACCTGTAAAAGGAACTAGGCAAACCCGTCAAGGCCCGACTGTTTACCAAAAACATAGCCTTCAGCCAACCCACAGACAAGTATTGAAGGTGATGCCTGCCCGGTGACTATGTTCAACGGCCGCGGTATCCTAACCGTGCAAAGGTAGCGCAATCAATTGTCCCATAAATCGGGACCCGTATGAATGGCTAAACGAGGTCTTAACTGTCTCTTACAGGCAATCGGTGAAATTGATCTCCCTGTGCAAAAGCAGGGATAAACCCATAAGACGAGAAGACCCTGTGGAACTTTAAAAACAGCAACCACCCCAAAATACATACACCCCCACCCCGGGCTTACTTATCCATTGGGACGATGGTCTGCATTTTTTCGGTTGGGGCGACCTTGGAGCAAAACAAAACCTCCAAACATGGGACAACACCTCCAGACTAAGAGCCACTACTCAAAGTGCTAATAGCCACCAGATCCAATATAATTGATCAATGGACCAAGCTACCCCAGGGATAACAGCGCAATCTCCTCCGAGAGTCCATATCGACGGGGAGGTTTACGACCTCGATGTTGGATCAGGACATCCTAGTGGTGCAGCCGCTACTAAGGGTTCGTTTGTTCAACGATTAACAGTCCTACGTGATCTGAGTTCAGACCGGAGTAATCCAGGTCGGTTTCTATCTATGAACAACTCTTCCCAGTACGAAAGGATAGGAAAAGTGGGGCCAATACCACAAGCAAGCCCCCGCCTTAAGTAATGAAACCAACTAAATTACGAAAAGCTATCACACCCACCCACGTCCTAGAAAAGGACAAGCTAGCGTGGCAGAGCTCGGCAAATGCAAAAGGCTTAAGTCCTTTAACTCAGAGGTTCAAATCCTCTCCCTAGCTTACCAACCCCCATATGACCAACTACCCACTTCTAACCAGCCTAATCATAGCCACTTCCTATGCCCTCCCCATTCTAATTGCAGTAGCCTTCCTCACACTAGTAGAACGTAAAATCCTAAGTTACATGCAAGGACGAAAGGGCCCAAATGTCGTAGGCCCATTCGGACTACTACAACCCTTGGCAGACGGGGTGAAACTATTCATCAAAGAACCGATCCGCCCATCAACATCTTCCCCAATCCTATTCACCACAACTCCAATACTAGCCCTTCTCCTAGCGATTTCAATTTGAACCCCACTCCCACTACCATTCTCTCTCGCAGACCTCAACCTAGGCCTACTCTTTCTCCTAGCCATATCTAGCCTAGCCGTATACTCTATTCTATGATCAGGATGAGCCTCCAACTCAAAATATGCCCTAATTGGAGCACTACGAGCAGTAGCCCAAACCATCTCGTATGAAGTCACCCTAGCAATTATCCTACTCTCCATCATCCTACTCAGCGGAAATTACAACCTAAGCACTCTCGCAACCACCCAAGAACCCCTGTACCTTATCTTCTCATGCTGGCCACTAGCCATAATATGATACGTATCCACACTAGCCGAGACAAACCGAGCCCCATTTGACCTTACAGAGGGGGAGTCAGAACTAGTCTCTGGCTTCAACGTGGAATATGCAGCAGGACCATTCGCTTTATTCTTCCTAGCCGAATACGCCAACATCATGCTAATAAACACACTAACTACCATCTTATTCTTCAACCCAAGCTTCCTAAACCCTCCGCAAGAACTATTCCCTGTGATTCTAGCCACAAAAGTCCTCCTACTATCTGCTGGTTTCCTATGAGTCCGTGCTTCATATCCGCGCTTCCGATACGACCAGCTAATACACCTTCTATGAAAAAACTTCCTCCCACTCACACTGGCGATATGCTTGTGACACACCAGCATATCAATCTGTTACGCTGGACTTCCCCCCTACCTAAGAACCATAAAAGGAAATGTGCCTGAACGTCCCAAAGGGTCACTATGATAAAGTGAACATAGAGGTATACCAGCCCTCTCATTTCCTAACTTAGAAAAACAGGAATCGAACCTGCACTAAAGGGATCAAAACCCTCCATACTCCCATTATATTACTTTCTAGTAGGGTCAGCTAACAAAGCTATCGGGCCCATACCCCGAAAATGATGGTTTAACCCCTTCCCCTACTAATGAACCCACAAGCAAAATTAATTTTCGCAATCAGCCTGTTTATAGGGACTGCCATCACAATCTCGAGCAACCACTGAATAATAGCCTGGGCCGGCCTTGAAATCAACACCCTAGCAATCCTGCCACTGATCTCAAAATCCCACCATCCACGAGCCATTGAAGCCGCAACCAAGTACTTCCTTACCCAAGCAACTGCCTCCGCACTAGTCTTATTTTCCAGCATAACCAATGCATGGCACACCGGACAATGGGACATCACCCAACTAACCCATCCAATATCGTGCCTCATCCTAACCTCCGCCCTAGCAATAAAACTAGGACTAGTCCCATTTCATTTCTGATTCCCAGAAGTCCTCCAAGGGTCCCCACTTACCACAGGCCTCCTCCTATCAACAATGATAAAATTACCCCCTATCTCACTGCTATTCATAACATCACCCTCACTAAACCCTACTCTGCTAGCCTGCATAGCAATCATATCTGCCGCTCTGGGAGGATGAATAGGACTAAACCAAACACAAATCCGAAAAATCCTAGCCTTCTCCTCCATCTCCCATCTAGGATGGATAACAATCATTATCTCGTACAACCCTAAACTAACCTTACTTAATTTTTACCTCTACACACTAATAACAATAGCAGTATTCCTAACTTTAAACACAATTAAAGTCTCAAAACTATCAACCCTAATAACTGCATGGACAAAGGTACCAGCACTAAACGCCATACTACTACTAACAATACTCTCTATAGCAGGACTGCCCCCATTAACAGGTTTCCTCCCAAAATGACTTATCATCCAAGAGCTAACTAAACAAGACATAATCCCAATAGCAACTTCAATCTCCCTCCTATCACTCCTAAGCCTATTCTTCTATCTTCGCCTAGCATACTGTGCAACAATCACACTACCCCCACACACCACCAACCACATTAAACAATGACATACTAACAAACCAACCAGCACCTTAATTGCCATCCTAATCACCATATCAACTGCACTCCTACCGGTTTCACCACTAATCACCACTATTATTTAAGAAACTTAGGATCACTTAAACCGAAGGCCTTCAAAGCCTTAAACAAGAGTTAAACCCTCTTAGTTTCTGCTAAGATCCGCAGGATGCTACCCCACATCTCCTGAATGCAACCCAGGTACTTTAATTAAGCTAGGACCTTACAACCCAACTAGGTAGATGGGCTTCGATCCCACAACAATATAGTTAACAGCTACATGCCCTAACCAACAGGCTTCTACCTAAGACTTCGGCGCAATCAATACGCATCTGCGAGTTTGCAACCCGCCGTGAATTTCACCACAAAGCCGATAAGAAGAGGAATTGAACCTCTGTAAAAAGGACTACAGCCTAACGCTTATACACTCAGCCATCTTACCTGTGACATTCATTAACCGATGATTATTCTCAACCAACCACAAAGATATCGGTACCCTATACCTAATTTTCGGCGCATGGGCCGGAATAGTGGGCACCTCACTAAGCCTTCTCATCCGAGCAGAACTAGGCCAACCAGGAGCCCTGCTCGGAGACGACCAAATCTACAACGTGATCGTTACAGCACATGCTTTCGTAATAATCTTCTTTATAGTTATACCAATTATGATCGGGGGCTTCGGCAACTGACTAGTCCCCCTAATAATTGGGGCCCCAGACATAGCATTCCCACGAATGAACAACATAAGCTTCTGACTTCTACCACCCTCTTTCCTCCTTCTCCTGGCTTCCTCCACAGTCGAGGCAGGAGCAGGTACGGGCTGAACAGTGTACCCCCCATTAGCCGGCAACTTAGCCCATGCTGGAGCTTCAGTTGACCTAGCCATCTTCTCCCTTCACCTAGCTGGAATCTCATCAATTCTGGGCGCAATCAACTTTATCACCACAGCAATTAACATAAAACCACCAGCCCTCTCCCAATACCAAACCCCCCTATTTGTCTGATCAGTACTTATCACAGCAGTCCTACTGCTTCTCTCCCTCCCTGTACTCGCTGCCGGAATCACTATACTACTAACCGACCGCAACCTAAATACCACTTTCTTTGACCCGGCAGGAGGAGGAGACCCAGTACTTTATCAACACCTATTCTGATTCTTCGGACACCCTGAAGTCTACATCCTCATTCTACCAGGATTCGGAATCATCTCCCACGTCGTAACCTACTACTCAGGAAAAAAAGAACCTTTCGGTTATATAGGAATGGTATGAGCTATACTTTCCATCGGGTTCCTAGGATTTATCGTTTGGGCCCACCATATATTCACAGTAGGCATGGACGTAGACACCCGAGCATACTTCACATCAGCCACTATAATCATCGCCATCCCAACTGGCATTAAAGTATTCAGCTGACTAGCAACACTCCACGGAGGCATTATCAAATGAGACCCACCCATACTATGGGCCCTAGGATTCATCTTCCTATTCACCATCGGGGGCCTAACAGGGATCGTTTTAGCAAACTCTTCACTAGACATTGCTCTGCACGATACCTACTATGTAGTAGCTCACTTCCACTATGTACTATCAATAGGAGCAGTATTCGCAATTCTAGCCGGATTCACACACTGATTCCCACTATTCACCGGGTACACTCTACATTCCACATGAGCCAAAATCCACTTCGGAGTAATATTTGTAGGCGTTAACCTCACCTTCTTCCCACAACACTTCCTTGGCCTAGCTGGCATGCCACGTCGATACTCAGACTACCCAGACGCCTACACACTATGAAACACCATCTCATCAGTAGGTTCCCTAATCTCTATAACAGCCGTAATCATGCTAGTATTCATCATCTGAGAAGCCTTCGCATCCAAACGCAAAGCTTTCCAACCAGAACTTACAAGCACAAATATCGAATGAATCTACGGTTGCCCACCCCCATTCCACACCTTTGAAGAACCAGCCTTTGTCCAAGTACAAGAAAGGAAGGACTCGAACCCTCATATGTTGGTTTCAAGCCAACCGCATAAAACCACTTATGCTTCTTTCTCATAGAGACGCTAGTAAAACGATTACATAGCCTTGTCAAGGCTATATTGCAGGTGAAAACCCTGTGCGCCTCAAAATATGGCCAACCACTCACAACTTAATTTCCAAGACGCCTCATCACCAATTATAGAAGAACTGATACAATTCCACGACCACGCCATAATAGTGGCCCTAGCCATCTGCAGCTTGGTCCTCTATCTACTGACTCTAATACTAACAGGTAAACTCTCATCAAATACAGTTGATGCACAGGCGATCGAACTAGTATGAACAATCCTACCAGCCATAGTACTAATCACCCTAGCCCTGCCATCCCTGCGCATCCTATACATGATGGATGAAGTCAACCAACCAGACCTCACTCTAAAAGCCATTGGACACCAATGGTACTGATCCTACGAGTACACCGACTTCAAAGACCTAACATTCGACTCCTACATAACACCAACATCAGAGCTCCCACTAGGACACTTTCGACTTCTAGAAGTAGACCACCGTGTTATCGTCCCAATAAACTCTACCATCCGAGTTATTGTCACCGCTGACGACGTCCTGCACTCATGAGCTGTACCAAGCCTAGGCGTCAAAACGGATGCAATCCCAGGACGACTAAACCAAACTTCCTTCCTAGCAAACCGACCAGGAGTATTCTACGGACAATGCTCAGAGATCTGCGGAGCAAACCACAGCTTCATACCAATCGTAGTAGAGTCCACACCACTTGACAACTTCGAAAACTGATCTTCTCTACTATCTTCCTAATCATTAAGAAGCTATGAAACAGCGTTAGCCTTTTAAGCTAGAGAAAGAGGGACGCTAACCCTCCTTAATGACATGCCACAACTCAACCCAAATCCATGATTTTTTATCATACTAACCTCATGACTAACATTTTCAATAATCATCCAACCTAAAATCCTATCCATAACATCCCCAAACCCACCACTCAACAAGACCACTACCACCACCCCTACTACCCCATGAACTTGACCATGAACCTAAGTTTCTTCGACCAATTCTCAAGTCCATCCCTACTGGGCATTCCACTAATCCTCATCTCAATCACTTTCCCAGCCCTACTACTACCGTCACAAAACAACCGCTGGGTGACGAGCCGTCTATCCACCCTACAACTATGAGCGGTCAACCTCATCACAAAGCAACTAATAATACCACTGAACAAAAAAGGACACAAATGAGCCCTAATCCTAACCTCATTAATGGTATTCCTCCTACTAATCAACCTTCTAGGCCTATTGCCCTACACATTCACTCCAACCACCCAACTATCCATGAGCCTAGCCCTAGCCTTCCCACTATGACTAGCCACCCTCCTCACAGGGTTACGCAACCAACCTTCAACTACCCTAGGGCACCTGCTACCAGAAGGCACTCCAACACCGCTGATCCCAGCACTGGTCTTAATTGAAACAACAAGCCTTCTAATTCGTCCTATTGCGCTAGGAGTACGACTAACAGCCAACCTCACAGCAGGACACCTTTTAATCCAACTTATTTCTACCGCCACGATCGCCTTACTATCGACCATACCTATGGTCTCCCTACTAACATTCCTAATCCTGCTGCTACTAACCATCCTGGAAGTAGCCGTAGCCATGATCCAGGCCTACGTCTTTGTCCTCCTACTCAGCCTCTACCTCCAAGAAAACATCTAACACAATGGCACACCAAGCACACTCCTACCACATAGTAGATCCAAGCCCATGACCCATCTTCGGAGCAGCCGCCGCCCTACTAACCACGTCCGGCCTAACCATATGATTCCACTACCACTCCCCACAACTACTTGCCATTGGCCTATTATCAACCACCCTAGTCATATTCCAATGATGACGAGACATTGTACGCGAAAGCACATTCCAAGGTCACCACACTCCCACCGTCCAAAAAGGGCTACGATACGGCATAGTCCTGTTCATCACATCAGAAGCTTTCTTCTTCCTAGGCTTCTTCTGAGCCTTCTTCCACTCAAGCCTAGCCCCAACCCCAGAACTAGGAGGACAATGACCACCAGCAGGAATCAAACCCTTGAACCCCATAGAAGTACCGCTACTAAACACTGCCATCCTACTAGCTTCAGGAATCACCGTCACATGAGCCCATCACGCTATCATAGAGGCCCGCCGAAAACAAGCAATCTATGCTCTCACCTTAACTGTCCTCCTAGGATTCTACTTTACCGCACTACAAGCCATAGAATACTACGAAGCTCCCTTCTCCATCGCAGACGGAGTATACGGGTCTACCTTCTTCGTAGCCACTGGATTTCACGGCCTACACGTAATCATTGGCTCCACATTCCTCCTAATCTGCCTCCTACGCCTCATTAAATTCCACTTTACACCAAACCATCACTTTGGTTTCGAAGCAGCAGCCTGATACTGACACTTTGTAGACGTCGTATGACTATTCCTATATATCTCTATTTACTGATGAGGATCCTGCTCTTCTAGTATACTAATTACAATCGACTTCCAATCCTTAAAATCTGGTTCAAACCCAGAGAAGAGCAATAAACATAATCACATTTATAATCACCCTATCCATAACCCTAAGCATCGCCCTAACCATACTAAACCTATGACTGGCCCAAACGAACCCAGACTCAGAAAAACTATCCCCATACGAATGCGGCTTTGACCCATTAGGATCCGCTCGACTACCATTCTCCATTCGATTCTTCCTAGTAGCAATCCTATTCCTACTGTTCGACCTAGAAATTGCCCTACTCCTACCTCTTCCATGAGCCACCCAACTCCAAGCCCCAACCACTACACTAACATGAGCCTCAGTCCTTATCCTACTCCTCACCCTAGGTCTAGTGTACGAATGAACCCAAGGAGGGCTAGAATGGGCCGAATAACAGAAAGTTAGTCTAACCAAGACAGTTGATTTCGACTCAACAGATTATAGCCACAACCCTATAACTTTCTTAATGACCCTCCTACACCTAAGCTTCTACTCAGCCTTCTCCCTAAGCGCCTTAGGCCTAGCCTTCCACCGAACCCACCTAATCTCAGCCTTACTATGCTTAGAGGGCATGATATTGTCTATATATGTAGCCCTGTCAATATGACCCATCCAAACACAAATAACATCCGCCACCATACTACCAATACTTATACTAACATTCTCAGCCTGCGAAGCAGGAACGGGGCTCGCCCTACTAGTAGCCTCAACACGCACCCACGGTTCAGACCACCTCCACAACTTTAACCTCCTAAAATGCTAAAAATCATCATACCAACTATTATACTCCTTCCCATGACCATATCCTCACCCAGCAAGTACCTTTGGGCTAATACCACAACACACAGCATATTAATTGCCGCCATTAGCCTACAGCTATTCACCCCAACATACTACCCAAACAAAAACCTATCTCACTGGACTGCTATCGACCAAATCTCTTCACCACTACTAGTCCTATCATGTTGACTCCTGCCTCTGATGCTAATGGCAAGTCAAAACCATCTAGAACAAGAACCAACCAACCGCAAACGAATCTTCATCACAACAATCATTCTAGCTCAACTATTCATCCTATCAGCCTTCTCAGCCTCGGAACTCATACTATTCTACATTGCTTTTGAAGCAACCCTAATCCCCACATTAATCCTCATCACCCGATGAGGAAACCAACCAGAACGACTTAAAGCCGGAATCTACCTACTGTTCTACACGCTTGCCAGCTCACTCCCCCTACTAATCGCCATCCTGCACCTACACAACCAAACTGGCACATTATACTTCCCAATACTTAAACTATCCCACCCAACCATCACACACTCCTGAACGGGCCTAGCAGCCAGCTTAGCCCTTCTCGTAGCATTCATGGTCAAAGCTCCACTATACGGACTACACCTATGACTGCCTAAAGCTCATGTAGAGGCCCCAATTGCCGGCTCAATGCTTCTCGCAGCCCTGCTCTTAAAACTGGGAGGCTACG
>NW_026960720.1:0-53313 GCF_021018805.1 Prinia subflava | reverse complement strand
CACTTTCTTGCCCCTTTTCCACAAGTGAAGTATATTTTGTACCAGTTGGTGTATTCCTCGTCTGCAGAGCAAGAGCAAATATGTTAGGACCTAAATTGCTTGATTTCCATGGAAGAGCTCTGTAGAACACTATGCTTTGCTTTTGCTGTGTCGGTTTTCTCAAGAAACAAACCCTGTTTGTTCTCTGTACTTGCAGCGAGCAGAGAAGCTCTTGAAGACACGTACCTGCTTTCTCCACTACTGACGTATATTTTGTACCAGTTGGTGTATTCCTCGTCTGGAGAGCAGGAGCAAAGGTTTTAGGACCTAAATTGCTTGATTTCCTTGGAAGAGATATGTAGAACACTGTGCTTTGCTGTTACTGTGTTGGTTTTTTCAAAACACAAGTCCTGTTGGTTGTCTGTGTTTGCAGCAAGCAGAGAAGCTGCTGCAGACAGTTTCTTGCTCCTTTTCCACTAGTGAAGTATATTTTGTACCAGTTGGTGTATTCCTCGTCTGCAGAGCAAGAGCAAAGGTGTTAGGACCTAAACTGCTTAATTTCCATGGAAGAGCTCTGTAGAACACTATGGTTTTCGGTTGCTGTGTTTGTTTTCTCAAGACACAAGCCCTGTTTGTTCTCTGTGTTTTCAGCAAGCAGAGAAGCTGCTGCAGACACTTTCTTGCCCCTTTTCCACTAGTGAAGTATATTTTGTACCAGTTGGTGTATTCCTCGTCTGCAGAGCAAGTGCAAAGGTTTTAGGATCTAAATTGCTTGTTTTCCATGGAAGAGCTATGTAGAACACTATGCTTTGCTGTTGCTGTGTTGGTTTTCTCAAGACACAAGCCCTGTTTGTTCCCTGTGTTTTCAGCAAGCAGAGAAGCTGCTGCAGACACTTTCTTGCCCCTTTTCCACAAGTGAAGTATATTTTGTGCCAGTTGGTGTGTTCCTCCTCTGCAGAGCAAGAGCAAAGGTTTTAGGATCTAAATTGCTTGTTTTCCATGGAAGAGCTATGTAGAACACTATGCTTTGCTGTTGCTGTGTTGGTTTTCTCAAGACACAAGTCCTGTTGGTTGTCTGTGTTTGCAGCAAGCAGAGAAGCTGCTGCAGACACTTTCTTGCCCCTTTTCCACAAGTGAAGTATATTTTGTACCAGTTGGTGTATTCCTCGTCTGGAGAGCAGGAGCAAAGGTTTTAGGATCTAAATTGCTTGTTTTCCATGGAAGAGCTATGTAGAACACTATGCTTTGCTGTTGCTGTGTTGGTTTTCTCAAGACACAAGTCCTGTTGGTTGTCTGTGTTTGCAGCAAGCAGAGAAGCTGCTGCAGACACTTTCTTGCCCCTTTTCCACAAGTGAAGTATATTTTGTACCAGTTGGTGTATTCCTCGTCTGCAGAGCAAGAGCAAATATGTTAGGACCTAAATTACTTGATTTCCATGGAAGAGCTCTGTAGAACACTATGCTTTGCTGTTGCTGTGTCGGTTTTCTCAAGAAACAAACCCTGTTTGTTCTCTGTACTTGCAGCGAGCAGAGAAGCTCTTGAAGACACGTACCTGCTTTCTCCACTACTGACGTATATTTTGTACCAGTTGGTGTATTCCTCGTCTGGAGAGCAGGAGCAAAGGTTTTAGGACCTAAATTGCTTGATTTCCTTGGAAGAGATATGTAGAACACTGTGCTTTGCTGTTACTGTGTTGGTTTTCTCAAGACACAAGTCCTGTTGGTTGTCTGTGTTTGCAGCAAGCAGAGAAGCTGCTGCAGACACTTTCTTGCCCCTTTTCCACAAGTGAAGTATATTTTGTGCCAGTTGGTGTGTTCCTCCTCTGCAGAGCAAGAGCAAAGGTTTTAGGATCTAAATTGCTTGTTTTCCATGGAAGAGCTATGTAGAACACTATGCTTTGCTGTTGCTGTGTTGGTTTTCTCAAGACACAAGTCCTGTTGGTTGTCTGTGTTTGCAGCAAGCAGAGAAGCTGCTGCAGACACTTTCTTGCCCCTTTTCCACAAGTGAAGTATATTTTGTACCAGTTGGTGTATTCCTCGTCTGGAGAGCAGGAGCAAAGGTTTTAGGATCTAAATTGCTTGTTTTCCATGGAAGAGCTATGTAGAACACTATGCTTTGCTGTTGCTGTGTTGGTTTTCTCAAGACACAAGTCCTGTTGGTTGTCTGTGTTTGCAGCAAGCAGAGAAGCTGCTGCAGACACTTTCTTGCCCCTTTTCCACAAGTGAAGTATATTTTGTACCAGTTGGTGTATTCCTCGTCTGCAGAGCAAGAGCAAATATGTTAGGACCTAAATTACTTGATTTCCATGGAAGAGCTCTGTAGAACACTATGCTTTGCTGTTGCTGTGTCGGTTTTCTCAAGAAACAAACCCTGTTTGTTCTCTGTACTTGCAGCGAGCAGAGAAGCTCTTGAAGACACGTACCTGCTTTCTCCACTACTGACGTATATTTTGTACCAGTTGGTGTATTCCTCGTCTGGAGAGCAGGAGCAAAGGTTTTAGGACCTAAATTGCTTGATTTCCTTGGAAGAGATATGTAGAACACTGTGCTTTGCTGTTACTGTGTTGGTTTTCTCAAGACACAAGTCCTGTTGGTTGTCTGTGTTTGCAGCAAGCAGAGAAGCTGCTGCAGACACTTTCTTGCTCCTTTTCCACAAGTGAAGTATATTTTGTGCCAGTTGGTGTGTTCCTCCTCTGCAGAGCAAGAGCAAAGGTTTTAGGATCTAAATTGCTTGTTTTCCATGGAAGAGCTATGTAGAACACTATGCTTTGCTGTTGCTGTGTTGGTTTTCTCAAGACACAAGTCCTGTTGGTTGTCTGTGTTTGCAGCAAGCAGAGAAGCTGCTGCAGACACTTTCTTGCCCCTTTTCCACTAGTGAAGTATATTTTGTACCAGTTGGTGTATTCCTCGTCTGCAGAGCAAGTGCAAAGGTTTTAGGATCTAAATTGCTTGTTTTCCATGGAAGAGCTATGTAGAACACTATGCTTTGCTGTTGCTGTGTTGGTTTTCTCAAGACACAAGTCCTGTTGGTTGTCTGTGTTTGCAGCAAGCAGAGAAGCTGCTGCAGACACTTTCTTGCCCCTTTTCCACAAGTGAAGTATATTTTGTACCAGTTGGTGTATTCCTCGTCTGCAGAGCAAGAGCAAATATGTTAGGACCTAAATTACTTGATTTCCATGGAAGAGCTCTGTAGAACACTATGCTTTGCTGTTGCTGTGTCGGTTTTCTCAAGAAACAAACCCTGTTTGTTCTCTGTACTTGCAGCGAGCAGAGAAGCTCTTGAAGACACGTACCTGCTTTCTCCACTACTGACGTATATTTTGTACCAGTTGGTGTATTCCTCGTCTGCAGAGCAGGAGCAAAGGTTTTAGGACCTAAATTGCTTGATTTCCTTGGAAGAGATATGTAGAACACTGTGCTTTGCTGTTACTGTGTTGGTTTTCTCAAGACACAAGTCCTGTTGGTTGTCTGTGTTTGCAGCAAGCAGAGAAGCTGCTGCAGACACTTTCTTGCTCCTTTTCCACAAGTGAAGTATATTTTGTACCAGTTTGTGTATTCCTCGTCTGCAGAGCAAGAGCAAAGGTTTTAGGATCTAAATTGCTTGTTTTCCATGGAAGAGCTATTAAGAACACTATGCTTTGCTGTTGCTGTGTTGGTTTTCTCAAGACACAAGCCCTGTTTGTTCTCTGTGTTTTCAGCAAGCAGAGAAGCTGCTGCAGACACTTTCTTGCCCCTTTTCCACTAGTGAAGTATATTTTGTACCAGTTGGTGTATTCCTCGTCAGCAGAGCAAGTGCAAAGGTTTTAGGATCTAAATTGCTTGTTTTCCATGGAAGAGCTCTGTAGAACACTATGCTTTGCTGTTGCTGTGTTGGTTTTCTAAAGACACAAGCCCTGTTTGTTCCCTGTGTTTTCAGCAAGCAGAGAAGCTGCTGCAGACACTTTCTTGCCCCTTTTCCACAAGTGAAGTATATTTTGTGCCAGTTGGTGTGTTCCTCCTCTGCAGAGCAAGAGCAAAGGTTTTAGGATCTAAATTGCTTGTTTTCCATGGAAGAGCTATGTAGAACACTATGCTTTGCTGTTGCTGTGTTGGTTTTCTCAAGACACAAGTCCTGTTGGTTGTCTGTGTTTGCAGCAAGCAGAGAAGCTGCTGCAGACACTTTCTTGCCCCTTTTCCACAAGTGAAGTATATTTTGTACCAGTTGGTGTATTCCTCGTCTGGAGAGCAGGAGCAAAGGTTTTAGGACCTAAATTGCTTGATTTCCTTGGAAGAGATATGTAGAACACTGTGCTTTGCTGTTACTGTGTTGGTTTTCTCAAGACACAAGTCCTGTTGGTTGTCTGTGTTTGCAGCAAGCAGAGAAGCTGCTGCAGACACTTTCTTGCTCCTTTTCCACTAGTGAAGTATATTTTGTACCAGTTGGTGTATTCCTCGTCTGCAGAGCAAGAGCAAATATGTTAGGACCTAAATTACTTGATTTCCATGGAAGAGCTCTGTAGAACACTATGCTTTGCTGTTGCTGTGTTGGTTTTCTCAAGAAACAAACCCTGTTTGTTCTCTGTACTTGCAGCGAGCAGAGAAGCTCTTGAAGACACGTACCTGCTTTCTCCACTACTGACGTATATTTTGTACCAGTTGGTGTATTCCTCGTCTGGAGAGCAGGAGCAAAGGTTTTAGGACCTAAATTGCTTGATTTCCTTGGAAGAGATATGTAGAACACTGTGCTTTGCTGTTGCTGTGTTGGTTTTCTCAAGACACAAACCCTGTTTGTTCCCTGTGTTTTCAGCAAGCAGAGAAGCTGCTGCAGACACTTTCTTGCCCCTTTTCCACAAGTGAAGTATATTTTATACCAGTTGGTGTATTCCTCGTCTGCAGAGCAAGAGCAAAGGTTTTAGGATCTAAATTGCTTGTTTTCCATGGAAGAGCTATGTAGAACACTATGCTTTGCTGTTGCTGTGTTGGTTTTCTAAAGACACAAACCCTGTTTGTTCTCTGTGTTTTCAGCAAGCAGAGAAGCTGCTGCAGACACTTTCTTGCTCCTTTTCCACTAGTGAAGTATATTTTGTACCAGTTTGTGTATTCCTCGTCTGCAGAGCAAGAGCAAAGGTTTTAGGATCTAAATTGCTTGTTTTCCATGGAAGAGCTCTGTAGAACACTATGCTTTGCTGTTGCTGTGTTGGTTTTCTCAAGACACAAGTCCTGTTGGTTGTCTGTGTTTGCAGCAAGCAGAGAAGCTGCTGCAGACACTTTCTTGCTCCTTTTCCACTAGTGAAGTATATTTTGTACCAGTTGGTGTGTTCCTCGTCTGCAAAGCAAGAGCAAATGTGTTAGGACCTAAATTGCTTGATTTCCATGGAAGAGCTCTGTAGAACACTATGCTTTGCTGTTGCTGTGTTGGTTTTCTCAAGAAACAAACCCTGTTTGTTCTCTGTACTTGCAGCGAGCAGAGAAGCTCTTGAAGACACGTACCTGCTTTCTCCACTACTGACGTATATTTTGTACCAGTTGGTGTATTCCTCGTCTGCAGAGCAAGAGCAAAGGTTTTAGGACGTAAATTGCTTGATTTCCTTGGAAGAGATATGTAGAACACTGTGCTTTGCTGTTGCTGTGTTGGTTTTCTCAAGACACAAACCCTGTTTGTTCCCTGTGTTTTCAGCAAGCAGAGAAGCTGCTGCAGACACTTTCTTGCCCCTTTTCCACAAGTGAAGTATATTTTGTACCAGTTGGTGTATTCCTCGTCTGCAGAGCAAGAGCAAAGGTTTTAGGATCTAAATTGCTTGATTTCCATGGAAGAGCTATGTAGAACACTATGCTTTGCTGTTGCTGTGTTGGTTTTCTAAAGACACAAACCCTGTTTGGTCTCTGTGTTTTCAGCAAGCAGAGAAGCTGCTGCAGACACTTTCTTGCTCCTTTTCCACTAGTGAAGTATATTTTGTACCAGTTGGTGTATTCCTCGTCTGGAGAGCAGGAGCAAAGGTTTTAGGACCTAAATTGCTTGATTTCCTTGGAAGAGATATGTAGAACACTGTGCTTTGCTGTTGCTGTGTTGGTTTTCTCAAGACACAAACCCTGTTTGTTCCCTGTGTTTTCAGCAAGCAGAGAAGCTGCTGCAGACACTTTCTTGCTCCTTTTCCACTAGTGAAGTATATTTTGTACCAGTTGGTGTATTCCTCGTCTGCAGAGCAAGAGCAAAGGTTTTAGGATCTAAATTGCTTGATTTCCATGGAAGAGCTATGTAGAACACTATGCTTTGCTGTTGCTGTGTTGGTTTTCTAAAGACACAAACCCTGTTTGGTCTCTGTGTTTTCAGCAAGCAGAGAAGCTGCTGCAGACACTTTCTTGCTCCTTTTCCACTAGTGAAGTATATTTTGTACCAGTTGGTGTATTCCTCGTCTTGAGAGCAGGAGCAAAGGTTTTAGGACCTAAATTGCTTGATTTCCTTGGAAGAGATATGTAGAACACTGTGCTTTGCTGTTGCTGTGTTGGTTTTCTCAAGACACAAACCCTGTTTGTTCCCTGTGTTTTCAGCAAGCAGAGAAGCTGCTGCAGACACTTTCTTGCCCCTTTTCCACAAGTGAAGTATATTTTGTACCAGTTGGTGTATTCCTCGTCTGCAGAGCAAGAGCAAAGGTTTTAGGATCTAAATTGCTTGTTTTCCATGGAAGAGCTATGTAGAACACTATGCTTTGCTGTTGCTGTGTTGGTTTTCTAAAGACACAAACCCTGTTTGTTCCCTGTGTTTTCAGCAAGCAGAGAAGCTGCTGCAGACAGTTTCTTGCCCCTTTTCCACAAGTGAAGTATATTTTGTACCAGTTGGTGTATTCCTTGTCTGCAGAGCAAGAGCAAAGGTTTTAGGATCTAAATTGCTTGATTTCCTTGGAAGAGATATGTAGAACACTGTGCTTTGCTGTTGCTGTGTTGGTTTTCTCAAGACACAAACCCTGTTTGTTCTCTGTACTTGCAGCGAGCAGAGAAGCTCTTGAAGACACGTACCTGCTTTCTCCACTACTGACGTATATTTTGTACCAGTTGGTGTATTCCTCGTCTGGAGAGCAGGAGCAAAGGTTTTAGGACCTAAATTGCTTGATTTCCTTGGAAGAGATATGTAGAACACTGTGCTTTGCTGTTACTGTGTTGGTTTTCTCAAGACACAAGCCTTGTTAGTTGTATGTGTTTCCAGCCAGCAGAGAAGCTGCTGCAGACACTTTCTTGCCCCTTTTTTCACTAGTGAAGTATATTTTGTACCAGTTGGTGTATTCCTCGTCTGCAGAGCAAGAGCAAAGGTTTTAGGATCTAAATTGCTTGTTTTCCATGGAAGAGCTATGTAGAACACTATGCTTTGCTGTTGCTGTGTTGGTTTTCTCAAGACACAAGCCCTGTTTGTTCTCTGTGTTTTCAGCAAGCAGAGAAGCTGCTGCAGACACTATCTTGCTCCTTTTCCACTAGTGAAGTATATTGTGTACCAGTTGGTGTATTCCTCGTCTGCAGAGCAAGAGCAAAGGTTTTAGGATCTAAATTGCTTGTTTTCCATGGAAGAGCTATGTAGAACACTATGCTTTGCTGTTGCTGTGTTGGTTTTCTCAAGACACAAACCCTGTTTGTTCCCTGTGTTTTCAGCAAGCAGAGAAGCTGCTGCAGACACTTTCTTGCCCCTTTTTCACAAGTGAAGTATATTTTGTACCAGTTGGTGTGTTCCTCGTCTGCAAAGCAAGAGCAAAGGTTTTAGGACTTAAATTGCTTGATTTCCATGGAAGAGATATGTAGAAGACTGTGCTTTGCTGTTGCTGTGTTGGTTTTCTCAAGACACAAACCCTGTTTGTTCCCTGTGTTTTCAGCAAGCAGAGAAGCTGCTGCAGACACTTTCTTGCCCCTTTTCCACAAGTGAAGTATATTTTGTACCAGTTGGTGTATTCCTCGTCTGCAGAGCAAGAGCAAAGGTTTTAGGATCTAAATTGCTTGTTTTCCATGGAAGAGCTATGTAGAACACTATGCTTTGCTGTTGCTGTGTTGGTTTTCTAAAGACACAAACCCTGTTTGTTCTCTGTGTTTTCAGCAAGCAGAGAAGCTGCTGCAGACACTTTCTTGCTCCTTTTCCACTAGTGAAGTATATTTTGTACCAGTTGGTGTATTCCTCGTCTGGAGAGCAGGAGCAAAGGTTTTAGGACCTAAATTGCTTGATTTCCTTGGAAGAGATATGTAGAACACTGTGCTTTGCTGTTGCTGTGTTGGTTTTCTCAAGACACAAACCCTGTTTGTTCCCTGTGTTTTCAGCAAGCAGAGAAGCTGCTGCAGACACTTTCTTGCCCCTTTTCCACAAGTGAAGTATATTTTGTACCAGTTGGTGTATTCCTCGTCTGCAGAGCAAGAGCAAAGGTTTTAGGATCTAAATTGCTTGTTTTCCATGGAAGAGCTATGTAGAACACTATGCTTTGCTGTTGCTGTGTTGGTTTTCTAAAGACACAAACCCTGTTTGTTCCCTGTGTTTTCAGCAAGCAGAGAAGCTGCTGCAGACACTTTCTTGCCCCTTTTCCACAAGTGAAGTATATTTTGTACCAGTTGGTGTATTCCTTGTCTGCAGAGCAAGAGCAAAGGTTTTAGGACCTAAATTGCTTGATTTCCTTGGAAGAGATATGTAGAACACTGTGCTTTGCTGTTGCTGTGTTGGTTTTCTCAAGACACAAACCCTGTTTGTTCCCTGTGTTTTCAGCAAGCAGAGAAGCTGCTGCAGACACTTTCTTGCCCCTTTTCCACAAGTGAAGTATATTTTGTACCAGTTGGTGTATTCCTCGTCTGCAGAGCAAGAGCAAAGGTTTTAGGATCTAAATTGCTTGTTTTCCATGGAAGAGCTATGTAGAACACTATGCTTTGCTGTTGCTGTGTTTGTTTTCTCAAGACACAAGCCCTGTTTGTTCTCTGTGTTTTCAGCAAGCAGAGAAGCTGCTGCAGACACTTTCTTGCTCCTTTTCCACTAGTGAAGTATATTTTGTACCAGTTTGTGTATTCCTCGTCTGCAGAGCAAGAGCAAAGGTTTTAGGATCTAAATTGCTTGTTTTCCATGGAAGAGCTCTGTAGAACACTATGCTTTGCTGTTGCTGTGTTGGTTTTCTCAAGACACAAGTCCTGTTGGTTGTCTGTGTTTGCAGCAAGCAGAGAAGCTGCTGCAGACACTTTCTTGCCCCTTTTTCACAAGTGAAGTATATTTTGTACCAGTTGGTGTGTTCCTCGTCTGCAGAGACGGATCAAAGGTTTTAGGACCTAAATTGCTTGATTTCATTGGAAGAGCTATTAAGAACACTATGCTTTGCTGTTGCTGTGTTGGTTTTCTAAACACACAAGCCCTGTTTGTTCCCTGTGTTTTCAGCAAGCAGAGAAGCTCTTGAAGACACGTACCTGCTTTCTCCACTACTGACGTATATTTTGTACCAGTTGGTGTGTTCCTCGTCTGCAAAGCAAGAGCAAAGGTTTTAGGACTAAAATTGCTTGATTTCCATGGAAGAGCTCTGTAGAACACTATGCTTTGCTGTTACTGTGTTGGTTTTCTCAAGACACAAGTCTTGTTGGTTGTCTGTGTTTCCAGCGAGCAGAAAAGCTGCTGCAGACACTTTCTTGCCCCTTTTCCACAAGTGAAGTATATTTTGTACCAGTTGGTGTATTCCTCTTCTGCAGAGCAAGAGCAAAGGTTTTAGGATCTAAATTGCTTGTTTTCCATGGAAGAGCTCTGTAGAACACTATGCTTTGCTGTTGCTGTGTTGGTTTTCTCAAGACACAAGTCCTGTTGGTTGTCTGTGTTTGCAGCAAGCAGAGAAGCTGCTGCAGACACTTTCTTGCCCCTTTTTACAAGTGAAGTATATTTTGTACCAGTTGGTGTGTTCCTCGTCTGCAAAGCAAGAGCAAATGTGTTAGGCCCTAAATTGCTTGATTTCCATGGAAGAGCTCTGTAGAACACTATGCTTTGCTGTTGCTGTGTTGGTTTTCTCAAGAAACAAACCCTGTTTGTTCTCTGTACTTGCAGCGAGCAGAGAAGCTCTTGAAGACACGTACCTGCTTTCTCCACTACTGACGTATATTTTGTACCAGTTGGTGTATTCCTCGTCTGGAGAGCAGGAGCAAAGGTTTTAGGACCTAAATTGCTTGATTTCCTTGGAAGAGATATGTAGAACACTGTGCTTTGCTGTTGCTGTGTTGGTTTTCTCAAGACACAAACCCTGTTTGTTCCCTGTGTTTTCAGCAAGCAGAGAAGCTGCTGCAGACACTTTCTTGCCCCTTTTCCACAAGTGAAGTATATTTTGTACCAGTTGGTGTATTCCTCGTCTGCAGAGCAAGAGCAAAGGTTTTAGGATCTAAATTGCTTGATTTCCATGGAAGAGCTATGTAGAACACTATGCTTTGCTGTTGCTGTGTTGGTTTTCTAAAGACACAAACCCTGTTTGTTCTCTGTGTTTTCAGCAAGCAGAGAAGCTGCTGCAGACACTTTCTTGCTCCTTTTCCACTAGTGAAGTATATTTTGTACCAGTTGGTGTATTCCTCGTCTGGAGAGCAGGAGCAAAGGTTTTAGGACCTAAATTGCTTGATTTCCTTGGAAGAGATATGTAGAACACTGTGCTTTGCTGTTGCTGTGTTGGTTTTCTCAAGACACAAACCCTGTTTGTTCCCTGTGTTTTCAGCAAGCAGAGAAGCTGCTGCAGACACTTTCTTGCCCCTTTTCCACAAGTGAAGTATATTTTGTACCAGTTGGTGTATTCCTTGTCTGCAGAGCAAGAGCAAAGGTTTTAGGATCTAAATTGCTTGATTTCCTTGGAAGAGATATGTAGAACACTGTGCTTTGCTGTTGCTGTGTTGGTTTTCTCCAGACACAAACCCTGTTTGTTCCCTGTGTTTTCAGCAAGCAGAGAAGCTGCTGCAGACACTTTCTTGCCCCTTTTCCACAAGTGAAGTATATTTTGTACCAGTTTGTGTATTCCTCGTCTGCAGAGCAAGAGCAAAGGTTTTAGGATCTAAATTGCTTGTTTTCCATGGAAGAGCTATGTAGAACACTATGCTTTGCTGTTGCTGTGTTGGTTTTCTCAAGACACAAACCCTGTTTGTTCCCTGTGTTTTCAGCAAGCAGAGAAGCTGCTGCAGACACTTTCTTGCCCCTTTTCCACAAGTGAAGTATATTTTGTACCAGTTGGTGTATTCCTCGTCTGCAGAGCAAGAGCAAAGGTTTTAGGATCTAAATTGCTTGATTTCCTTGGAAGAGCTATGTAGAACACTATGCTTTGCTGTTGCTGTGTTGGTTTTCTAAAGACACAAACCCTGTTTGGTCTCTGTGTTTTCAGCAAGCAGAGAAGCTGCTGCAGACACTTTCTTGCTCCTTTTCCACTAGTGAAGTATATTTTGTACCAGTTGGTGTATTCCTCGTCTGGAGAGCAGGAGCAAAGGTTTTAGGACCTAAATTGCTTGATTTCCTTGGAAGAGATATGTAGAACACTGTGCTTTGCTGTTGCTGTGTTGGTTTTCTCAAGACACAAACCCTGTTTGTTCCCTGTGTTTTCAGCAAGCAGAGAAGCTGCTGCAGACACTTTCTTGCCCCTTTTCCACAAGTGAAGTATATTTTGTACCAGTTGGTGTATTCCTCGTCTGCAGAGCAAGAGCAAAGGTTTTAGGATCTAAATTGCTTGTTTTCCATGGAAGAGCTATGTAGAACACTATGCTTTGCTGTTGCTGTGTTGGTTTTCTAAAGACACAAACCCTGTTTGTTCCCTGTGTTTTCAGCAAGCAGAGAAGCTGCTGCAGACACTTTCTTGCCCCTTTTCCACAAGTGAAGTATATTTTGTACCAGTTGGTGTATTCCTTGTCTGCAGAGCAAGAGCAAAGGTTTTAGGACCTAAATTGCTTGATTTCCTTGGAAGAGATATGTAGAACACTGTGCTTTGCTGTTGCTGTGTTGGTTTTCTAAAGACACAAACCCTGTTTGTTCCCTGTGTTTTCAGCAAGCAGAGAAGCTGCTGCAGACACTTTCTTGCCCCTTTTCCACAAGTGAAGTATATTTTGTACCAGTTGGTGTATTCCTCGTCTGCAGAGCAAGAGCAAAAGTGTTAGGACCTAAATTGCTTGATTTCCATGGAAGAGCTCTGTAGAACACTATGCTTTGCTGTTGCTGTGTCGGTTTTCTCAAGAAACAAACCCTGTTTGTTCCCTGTGTTTTCAGCAAGCAGAGAAGCTTCTGCAGACACTTTCTTGCCCCTTTTCCACAAGTGAAGTATATTTTGTACCAGTTGGTGTATTCCTCGTCTGGAGAGCAGGAGCAAAGGTTTTAGGACCTAAATTGCTTGATTTCCTTGGAAGAGATATGTAGAACACTGTGCTTTGCTGTTACTGTGTTGGTTTTCTCAAGACACAAGCCTTGTTAGTTGTATGTGTTTCCAGCTAGCAGAGAAGCTGCTGCAGACACTTTCTTGCCCCTTTTTTCACTAGTGAAGTATATTTTGTACCAGTTGGTGTATTCCTCGTCTGCAGAGCAAGAGCAAAGGTTTTAGGATCTAAATTGCTTGTTTTCCATGGAAGAGCTATGTAGAACACTATGCTTTGCTGTTGCTGTGTTGGTTTTCTCAAGACACAAGCCCTGTTTGTTCTCTGTGTTTTCAGCAAGCAGAGAAGCTGCTGCAGACACTTTCTTGCTCCTTTTCCACTAGTGAAGTATATTTTGTACCAGTTTGTGTATTCCTCGTCTGCAGAGCAAGAGCAAAGGTTTTAGGATCTAAATTGCTTGTTTTCCATGGAAGAGCTATGTAGAACACTATGCTTTGCTGTTGCTGTGTTGGTTTTCTCAAGACACAAACCCTGTTTGTTCCCTGTGTTTTCAGCAAGCAGAGAAGCTGCTGCAGACACTTTCTTGCCCCTTTTTCACAAGTGAAGTATATTTTGTACCAGTTGGTGTGTTCCTCGTCTGCAAAGCAAGAGCAAAGGTTTTAGGACTTAAATTGCTTGATTTCCATGGAAGAGATATGTAGAAGACTGTGCTTTGCTGTTGCTGTGTTGGTTTTCTCAAGACACAAACCCTGTTTGTTCCCTGTGTTTTCAGCAAGCAGAGAAGCTGCTGCAGACACTTTCTTGCCCCTTTTCCACAAGTGAAGTATATTTTGTACCAGTTGGTGTATTCCTCGTCTGCAGAGCAAGAGCAAAGGTTTTAGGATCTAAATTGCTTGTTTTCCATGGAAGAGCTATGTAGAACACTATGCTTTGCTGTTGCTGTGTTGGTTTTCTAAAGACACAAACCCTGTTTGTTCCCTGTGTTTTCAGCAAGCAGAGAAGCTGCTGCAGACACTTTCTTGCTCCTTTTCCACTAGTGAAGTATATTTTGTACCAGTTGGTGTATTCCTCGTCTGGAGAGCAGGAGCAAAGGTTTTAGGACCTAAATTGCTTGATTTCCTTGGAAGAGATATGTAGAACACTGTGCTTTGCTGTTGCTGTGTTGGTTTTCTCAAGACACAAACCCTGTTTGTTCCCTGTGTTTTCAGCAAGCAGAGAAGCTGCTGCAGACACTTTCTTGCCCCTTTTCCACAAGTGAAGTATATTTTGTACCAGTTGGTGTATTCCTCGTCTGCAGAGCAAGAGCAAAGGTTTTAGGATCTAAATTGCTTGTTTTCCATGGAAGAGCTATGTAGAACACTATGCTTTGCTGTTGCTGTGTTGGTTTTCTCAAGACACAAACCCTGTTTGTTCCCTGTGTTTTCAGCAAGCAGAGAAGCTGCTGCAGACACTTTCTTGCCCCTTTTCCACAAGTGAAGTATATTTTGTACCAGTTGGTGTATTCCTTGTCTGCAGAGCAAGAGCAAAGGTTTTAGGACCTAAATTGCTTGATTTCCTTGGAAGAGATATGTAGAACACTGTGCTTTGCTGTTGCTGTGTTGGTTTTCTCAAGACACAAACCCTGTTTGTTCCCTGTGTTTTCAGCAAGCAGAGAAGCTGCTGCAGACACTTTCTTGCCCCTTTTCCACAAGTGAAGTATATTTTGTACCAGTTGGTGTATTCCTCGTCTGCAGAGCAAGAGCAAAGGTTTTAGGATCTAAATTGCTTGTTTTCCATGGAAGAGCTATGTAGAACACTATGCTTTGCTGTTGCTGTGTTTGTTTTCTCAAGACACAAGCCCTGTTTGTTCTCTGTGTTTTCAGCAAGCAGAGAAGCTGCTGCAGACACTTTCTTGCTCCTTTTCCACTAGTGAAGTATATTTTGTACCAGTTGGTGTATTCCTCGTCTGCAGAGCAAGAGCAAAGGTTTTAGGATCTAAATTGCTTGTTTTCCATGGAAGAGCTCTGTAGAACACTATGCTTTGCTGTTGCTGTGTTGGTTTTCTCAAGACACAAGTCCTGTTGGTTGTCTGTGTTTGCAGCAAGCAGAGAAGCTGCTGCAGACACTTTCTTGCCCCTTTTTCACAAGTGAAGTATATTTTGTACCAGTTGGTGTGTTCCTCGTCTGCAGAGACGGATCAAAGGTTTTAGGACCTAAATTGCTTGATTTCATTGGAAGAGCTATTAAGAACACTATGCTTTGCTGTTGCTGTGTTGGTTTTCTAAACACACAAGCCCTGTTTGTTCCCTGTGTTTTCAGCAAGCAGAGAAGCTCTTGAAGACACGTACCTGCTTTCTCCACTACTGACGTATATTTTGTACCAGTTGGTGTGTTCCTCGTCTGCAAAGCAAGAGCAAAGGTTTTAGGACGAAAATTGCTTGATTTCCATGGAAGAGCTCTGTAGAACACTATGCTTTGCTGTTACTGTGTTGGTTTTCTCAAGACACAAGTCTTGTTGGTTGTCTGTGTTTCCAGCGAGCAGAAAAGCTGCTGCAGACACTTTCTTGCCCCTTTTCCACAAGTGAAGTATATTTTGTACCAGTTGGTGTATTCCTCTTCTGCAGAGCAAGAGCAAAGGTTTTAGGATCTAAATTGCTTGTTTTCCATGGAAGAGCTCTGTAGAACACTATGCTTTGCTGTTGCTGTGTTGGTTTTCTCAAGACACAAATCCTGTTGGTTCCCTGTGTTTTCAGCAAGCAGAGAAGCTGCTGCAGACACTTTCTTGCCCCTTTTCCACAAGTGAAGTATATTTTGTACCAGTTGGTGTATTCCTCGTCTGCAGAGCAAGAGCAAAGGTTTTAGGATCTAAATTGCTTGATTTCCTTGGAAGAGCTATGTAGAACACTATGCTTTGCTGTTGCTGTGTTGGTTTTCTAAAGACACAAACCCTGTTTGGTCTCTGTGTTTTCAGCAAGCAGAGAAGCTGCTGCAGACACTTTCTTGCTCCTTTTCCACTAGTGAAGTATATTTTGTACCAGTTGGTGTATTCCTCGTCTGGAGAGCAGGAGCAAAGGTTTTAGGACCTAAATTGCTTGATTTCCTTGGAAGAGATATGTAGAACACTGTGCTTTGCTGTTGCTGTGTTGGTTTTCTCAAGACACAAACCCTGTTTGTTCTCTGTGTTTTCAGCAAGCAGAGAAGCTGCTGCAGACACTTTCTTGCCCCTTTTCCACAAGTGAAGTATATTTTGTACCAGTTGGTGTATTCCTCGTCTGCAGAGCAAGAGCAAAGGTTTTAGGATCTAAATTGCTTGTTTTCCATGGAAGAGCTATGTAGAACACTATGCTTTGCTGTTGCTGTGTTGGTTTTCTCAAGACACAAGCCCTGTTTGTTCTCTGTGTTTTCAGCAAGCAGAGAAGCTGCTGCAGACACTTTCTTGCTCCTTTTCCACTAGTGAAGTATATTTTGTACCAGTTTGTGTATTCCTCGTCTGCAGAGCAAGAGCAAAGGTTTTAGGATCTAAATTGCTTGTTTTCCATGGAAGAGCTATGTAGAACACTATGCTTTGCTGTTGCTGTGTTGGTTTTCTCAAGACACAAACCCTGTTTGTTCCCTGTGTTTTCAGCAAGCAGAGAAGCTGCTGCAGACACTTTCTTGCCCCTTTTTCACAAGTGAAGTATATTTTGTACCAGTTGGTGTGTTCCTCGTCTGCAAAGCAAGAGCAAAGGTTTTAGGACTTAAATTGCTTGATTTCCATGGAAGAGATATGTAGAAGACTGTGCTTTGCTGTTGCTGTGTTGGTTTTCTCAAGACACAAACCCTGTTTGTTCCCTGTGTTTTCAGCAAGCAGAGAAGCTGCTGCAGACACTTTCTTGCCCCTTTTCCACAAGTGAAGTATATTTTGTACCAGTTGGTGTATTCCTCGTCTGCAGAGCAGAGCAAAGTTTTTAGGATCTAAATTGCTTGTTTTCCATGGAAGAGCTATGTAGAACACTATGCTTTGCTGTTGCTGTGTTGGTTTTCTAAAGACACAAACCCTGTTTGTTCCCTGTGTTTTCAGCAAGCAGAGAAGCTGCTGCAGACACTTTCTTGCCCCTTTTCCACAAGTGAAGTATATTTTGTACCAGTTGGTGTATTCCTTGTCTGCAGAGCAAGAGCAAAGGTTTTAGGACCTAAATTGCTTGATTTCCTTGGAAGAGATATGTAGAACACTGTGCTTTGCTGTTGCTGTGTTGGTTTTCTCAAGACACAAACCCTGTTTGTTCCCTGTGTTTTCAGCAAGCAGAGAAGCTGCTGCAGACACTTTCTTGCCCCTTTTCCACAAAGTGAAGTATATTTTGTACCAGTTGGTGTATTCCTCGTCTGCAGAGCAAGAGCAAAGGTTTTAGGATCTAAATTGCTTGTTTTCCATGGAAGAGCTCTGTAGAACACTATGCTTTGCTGTTGCTGTGTTGGTTTTCTCAAGACACAAGCCCTGTTTGTTCTCTGTGTTTTCAGCAAGCAGAGAAGCTGCTGCAGACACTTTCTTGCTCCTTTTCCACTAGTGAAGTATATTTTGTACCAGTTTGTGTATTCCTCGTCTGCAGAGCAAGAGCAAAGGTTTTAGGATCTAAATTGCTTGTTTTCCATGGGAAGAGCTCTGTAGAACACTATGCTTTGCTGTTGCTGTGTTGGTTTTCTCAAGACACAAGTCCTGGTTGGTTGTCTGTGTTTGCAGCAAGCAGAGAAGCTGCTGCAGACACTTTCTTGCCCCTTTTTCACAAGTGAAGTATATTTTGTACCAGTTGGTGTGTTCCTCGTCTGCAGAGACGGATCAAAGGTTTTAGGACCTAAATTGCTTGATTTCATTGGAAGAGCTATGTAGAACACTATGCTTTGCTGTTGCTGTGTTGGTTTTCTAAACACACAAGCCCTGTTTGTTCCCTGTGTTTTCAGCAAGCAGAGAAGCTCTTGAAGACACGTACCTGCTTTCTCCACTACTGACGTATATTTTGTACCAGTTGGTGTGTTCCTCGTCTGCAGAGCAAGAGCAAAGGTTTTAGGACTAAAATTGCTTGATTTCCATGGAAGAGGTCTGTAGAACACTATGCTTTGCTGTTACTGTGTTGGTTTTCTCAAGACACAAGTCTGATTGGTTGTATGTGTTTCCAGCGAGCAGAAAAGCTGCTGCAGACACTTTCTTGCCCCTTTTCCACAAGTGAAGTATATTTTGTACCAGTTGGTGTATTCCTCTTCTTGCAGAGCAAGAGCAAAGGTTTTAGGATCTAAATTGCTTGTTTTCCATGGAAGAGCTCTGTAGAACACTATGCTTTGCTGTTGCTGTGTTGGTTTTCTCAAGACACAAATCCTGTTGGTTCCCTGTGTTTTCAGCAAGCAGAGAAGCTGCTGCAGACACTTCTTGCCCTTTTTCCACAAGTGAAGTATATTTTGTACCAGTTGGTGTATTCCTCGTCTGCAGAGCAAGAGCAAAGGTTTTAGGATCTAAATTGCTTGATTTCCTTGGAAGAGCTATGTAGAACACTATGCTTTGCTGTTGCTGTGTTGGTTTTCTAAAGACACAAAACCTGTTTGGTCTCTGTGTTTTCAGCAAGCAGAGAAGCTGCTGCAGACACTTTCTTGCTCCTTTTCCACTAGTGAAGTATATTTTGTACCAGTTGGTGTATTCCTCGTCTGGAGAGCAGGAGCAAAGGTTTTAGGACCTAAATTGCTTGATTTCCTTGGAAGAGATATGTAGAACACTGTGCTTTGCTGTTGCTGTGTTGGTTTTCTCAAGACACAAACCTGTTTGTTCTCTGTGTTTTCAGCAAGCAGAGAAGCTGCTGCAGGACACTTTCTTGCCCCTTTTCCACAAGTGAAGTATATTTTGTACCAGTTGGTGTATTCCTCGTCTGCAGAGCAAGAGCAAAGGTTTTAGGATCTAAATTGCTTGTGTTTCCATGGAAGAGCTATGTAGAACACTATGCTTTGCTGTTGCTGTGTTGGTTTTCTCAAGACACAAGCCCTGTTTGTTCTCTGTGTTTTCAGCAAGCAGAGAAGCTGCTGCAGACACTTTCTTGCTCCTTTTCCACTAGTGAAGTATATTTTGTACCAGTTTGTGTATTCCTCGTCTGCAGAGCAAGAGCAAAGGTTTAGGATCTAAATTGCTTGTTTTCCATGGAAGAGCTATGTAGAACACTATGCTTTGCTGTTGCTGTGTTGGTTTTCTCAAGACACAAACCCTGTTTGTTCCCTGTGTTTTCAGCAAGCAGAGAAGCTGCTGCAGACACTTTCTTGCCCCTTTTTCACAAGTGAAGTATATTTTGTACCAGTTGGTGTGTTCCTCGTCTGCAAAGCAAGAGCAAAGGTTTTAGGACTTAAATTGCTATGATTTCCATGGAAGAGATATGTAGAAGACTGTGCTTTGCTGTTGCTGTGTTGGTTTTCTCAAGACACAAACCCTGTTTGTGTTCCCTGTGTTTTCAGCAAGCAGAGAAGCTGCTGCAGACACTTTCTTGCCCCTTTTCCACAAGTGAAGTATAATTTGTACCAGTTGGTGTATTCCTCGTCTGCAGAGCAAGAGCAAAGGTTTTAGGATCTAAATTGCTTGTTTTCCATGGAAGAGCTATGTAGAACACTATGCTTTGCTGTTGCTGTGTTGGTTTTCTCAAGACACAAACCCTGTTTGTTCCCTGTGTTTTCAGCAAGCAGAGAAGCTGCTGCAGACACTTTCTTGCCCCTTTTCCACAAGTGAAGTATATTTTGTACCAGTTGGTGTATTCCTTGTCTGCAGAGCAAGAGCAAAGGTTTTAGGACCTAAATTGCTTGATTTCCTTGGAAGAGATATGTAGAACACTGTGCTTTGCTGTTGCTGTGTTGGTTTTCTCAAGACACAAACCCTGTTTGTTCCCTGTGTTTTCAGCAAGCAGAGAAGCTGCTGCAGACACTTTCTTGCCCCTTTTCCACAAGTGAAGTATATTTTGTACCAGTTGGTGTATTCCTCGTCTGCAGAGCAAGAGCAAAGGTTTTAGGATCTAAATTGCTTGTTTTCCATGGAAGAGCTCTGTAGAACACTATGCTTTGCTGTTGCTGTGTTGGTTTTCTCAGACACAAGCCCTGTTTGTTCTCTGTGTTTTCAGCAAGCAGAGAAGCTGCTGCAGACACTTTCTTGCTCCTTTTCCACTAGTGATGTATATTTTGTACCAGTTTGTGTATTCCTCGTCTGCAGAGCAAGAGCAAAGGTTTTAGGATCTAAATTGCTTGTTTTCCATGGAAGAGCTCTGTAGAACACTATGCTTTGCTGTTGCTGTGTTGGTTTTCTCAAGACACAAGTCCTGTTGGTTGTCTGTGTTTGCAGCAAGCAGAGAAGCTGCTGCAGACACTTTCTGCCCCTTTTTCACAAGTGAAGTATATTTTGTACCAGTTGGTGTGTTCCTCGTCTGCAGAGACGGATCAAAGGTTTTAGGACCTAATTGCTTGATTTCATTGGAAGAGCTATGTAGAACACTATGCTTTGCTGTTGCTCGTGTTGGTTTTCTAAACACACAAGCCCTGTTTGTTCCCTGTGTTTTCAGCAAGCAGAGAAGCTCTTGAAGACACGTTACCTGCTTTCTCCACTACTGACGTATATTTTGTACCAGTTGGTGTGTTCCTCGTCTGCAGAGCAAGAGCAAAGGTTTTAGGACTAAAATTGCTTGATTTCCATGGAAGAGGTCTGTAGAACACTATGCTTTGCTGTTACTGTGTTGGTTTTCTCAAGACACAAGTCTTGTTGGTTGTATGTGTTTCCAGCGAGCAGAAAAGCTGCTGCAGACACTTTCTTGCCCCTTTTCCACAAGTGAAGTATATTTTGTACCAGTTGGTGTATTCCTCTTCTGCAGAGCAAGAGCAAAGGTTTTAGGATCTAAATTGCTTGTTTTCATGGAAGAGCTCTGTAGAACACTATGCTTTGCTGTTGCTGTGTTGGTTTTCTCAAGACACAAGTCCTGTTGGTTGTCTGTGTTTGCAGCAAGCAGAGAAGCTGCTGCAGACACTTTCTTGCCCCTTTTTACAAGTGAAGTATATTTTGTACCAGTTGGTGTGTTCCTCGTCTGCAAAGCAAGAGCAAATGTGTTAGGACCTAAATTGCTTGATTTCCATGGAAGAGCTCTGTAGAACACTATGCTTTGCTGTTGCTGTGTCGGTTTTCTCAAGAAACAAACCCTGTTTGTTCTCTGTACTTGCAGCGAGCAGAGAAGCTCTTGAAGACACGTACCTGCTTTCTCCACTACTGACGTATATCTTGTACCAGTTGGTGTATTCCTCGTCTGGAGAGCAGGAGCAAAGGTTTTAGGACCTAAATTGCTTGATTTCCTTGGAAGAGATATGTAGAACACTGTGCTTTGCTGTTGCTGTGTTGGTTTTCTCAAGACACAAACCCTGTTTGTTCCCTGTGTTTTCAGCAAGCAGAGAAGCTGCTGCAGACACTTTCTTGCCCCTTTTCCACAAGTGAAGTATATTTTGTACCAGTTGGTGTATTCCTCGTCTGCAGAGCAAGAGCAAAGGTTTTAGGATCTAAATTGCTTGTTTTCCATGGAAGAGCTATGTAGAACACTATGCTTTGCTGTTGCTGTGTTGGTTTTCTCAAGACACAAGTCCTGTTGGTTGTCTGTGTTTGCAGCAAGCAGAGAAGCTGCTGCAGACACTTTCTTGCCCCTTTTTACAAGTGAAGTATATTTTGTACCAGTTGGTGTGTTCCTCGTCTGCAAAGCAAGAGCAAATGTGTTAGGACCTAAATTGCTTGATTTCCATGGAAGAGCTCTGTAGAACACTATGCTTTGCTGTTGCTGTGTCGGTTTTCTCAAGAAACAAACCCTGTTTGTTCTCTGTACTTGCAGCGAGCAGAGAAGCTCTTGAAGACACGTACCTGCTTTCTCCACTACTGACGTATATCTTGTACCAGTTGGTGTATTCCTCGTCTGGAGAGCAGGAGCAAAGGTTTTAGGACCTAAATTGCTTGATTTCCTTGGAAGAGATATGTAGAACACTGTGCTTTGCTGTTGCTGTGTTGGTTTTCTCAAGACACAAACCCCTGTTTGTTCCCTGTGTTTTCAGCCAGCAGAGAAGCTGCTGCAGACACTTTCTTGCCCCTTTTCCACAAGTGAAGTATATTTTGTACCAGTTGGTGTATTCCTCGTCTGCAGAGCAAGAGCAAAGGTTTTAGGATCTAAATTGCTTGATTTCCATGGAAGAGCTATGTAGAACACTATGCTTTGCTGTTGCTGTGTTGGTTTTCTAAAGACACAAACCCTGTTTGGTCTCTGTGTTTTCAGCAACCAGAGAAGCTGCTGCAGACACTTTCTTGCTCCTTTTCCACTAGTGAAGTATATTTTGTACCAGTTGGTGTATTCCTCGTCTGGAGAGCAGGAGCAAAGGTTTTAGGACCTAAATTGCTTGATTTCCTTGGAAGAGCTCTGTAGAACACTATGCTTTGCTGTTGCTGTGTTGGTTTTTCTCAAGACACAAACCCTGTTTGTTCCCTGTGTTTTCAGCAAGCAGAGAAGCTGCTGCAGACACTTTCTTGCCCCTTTTCCACAAGTGAAGTATATTTTGTACCAGTTGGTGTATTCCTTGTCTGCAGAGCAAGAGCAAAGGTTTTAGGATCTAAATTGCTTGATTTCTTGGAAGAGATATGTAGAACACTGTGCTTTGCTGTTGCTGTGTTGGTTTTCTCAAGACACAAACCCTGTTTGTTCCCTGTGTTTTCAGCAAGCAGAGAAGCTTCTGCAGACACTTTCTTGCCCCTTTTCCACAAGTGAAGTATATTTTGTACCAGTTGGTGTGTTCCTCCTCTGCAGAGCAAGAGCAAAGGTTTTAGGATCTAAATTGCTTGTTTTCCATGGAAGAGCTATGTAGAACACTATGCTTTGCTGTTGCTGTGTTGGTTTTCTCAAGACACAAACCCTGTTTGTTCCCTGTGTTTTCAGCAAGCAGAGAAGCTGCTGCAGACACTTTCTTGCCCCTTTTCCACAAGTGAAGTATATTTTGTACCAGTTGGTGTATTCCTCGTCTGCAGAGCAAGAGCAAAGGTTTTAGGATCTAAATTGCTTGTTTTCCATGGAAGAGCTATGTAGAACACTATGCTTTGCTGTTGCTGTGTTGGTTTTCTAAAGACACAAACCCTGTTTGTTCCCTGTGTTTTCAGCAAGCAGAGAAGCTGCTGCAGACACTTTCTTGCCCCTTTTCCACAAGTGAAGTATATTTTGTACCAGTTGGTGTATTCCTCGTCTGCAGAGCAAGAGCAAAGGTTTTAGGACATAAATTGCTTGATTTCCTTGGAAGAGATATGTAGAACACTGTGCTTTGCTGTTGCTGTGTTGGTTTTCTCAAGACACAAACCCTGTTTGTTCCCTGTGTTTTCAGCAAGCAGAGAAGCTGCTGCAGACACTTTCTTGCCCCTTTTCCACAAGTGAAGTATATTTTGTACCAGTTGGTGTATTCTTCGTCTGCAGAGCAAGAGCAAAGGTTTTAGGATCTAAATTGCTTGTTTTCCATGGAAGAGCTATGTAGAACACTATGCTTTGCTGTTGCTGTGTTGGTTTTCTAAAGACACAAACCCTGTTTGTTCTCTGTGTTTTCAGCAAGCAGAGAAGCTGCTGCAGACACTTTCTTGCTCCTTTTCTACTAGTGAAGTATATTTTGTACCAGTTGGTGTATTCCTCGTCTGGAGAGCAGGAGCAAAGGTTTTAGGACCTAAATTGCTTGATTTCCTTGGAAGAGATATGTAGAACACTGTGCTTTGCTGTTGCTGTGTTGGTTTTCTCAAGACACAAACCCTGTTTGTTCCCTGTGTTTTCAGCAAGCAGAGAAGCTGCTGCAGACACTTTCTTGCCCCTTTTCCACAAGTGAAGTATATTTTGTACCAGTTGGTGTATTCCTCGTCTGCAGAGCAAGAGCAAAGGTTTTAGGATCTAAATTGCTTGTTTTCCATGGAAGAGCTATGTAGAACACTATGCTTTGCTGTTGCTGTGTTGGTTTTCTCAAGACACAAGTCCTGTTGGTTGTCTGTGTTTGCAGCAAGCAGAGAAGCTGCTGCAGACACTTTCTTGCTCCTTTTTCACAAGTGAAGTATATTTTGTACCAGTTGGTGTATTCCTTGTCTGCAGAGCAAGAGCAAAGGTTTTAGGATCAAAATTGCTTGATTTCCTTGGAAGAGATATGTAGAACACTGTGCTTTGCTGTTGCTGTGTTGGTTTTCTCAAGACACAAACCCTGTTTGTTCCCTGCGTTTTCAGCAAGCAGAGAAGCTGCTGCAGACACTTTCTTGCCCCTTTTTCACAAGTGAAGTATATTTTGTACCAGTTGGTGTATTCCTCGTCTGCAGAGCAAGAGCAAAGGTTTTAGGATCTAAATTGCTTGTTTTCCATGGAAGAGCTATGTAGAACACTATGCTTTGCTGTTGCTGTGTTGGTTTTCTCAAGACACAAGCCCTGTTTGTTCTCTGTGTTTTCAGCAAGCAGAGAAGCTGCTGCAGACACTTTCTTGCTCCTTTTCCACTAGTGAAGTATATTTTGTACCAGTTTGTGTATTCCTCGTCTGCAGAGCAAGAGCAAAGGTTTTAGGATCTAAATTGCTTGTTTTCCATGGAAGAGCTCTGTAGAACACTATGCTTTGCTGTTGCTGTGTTGGTTTTCTCAAGACACAAGTCCTGTTGGTTGTCTGTGTTTGCAGCAAGCAGAGAAGCTGCTGCAGACACTTTCTTGCCCCTTTTTACAAGTGAAGTATATTTTGTACCAGTTGGTGTGTTCCTCGTCTGCAAAGCAAGAGCAAATGTGTTAGGACCTAAATTGCTTGATTTCCATGGAAGAGCTCTGTAGAACACTATGCTTTGCTGTTGCTGTGTTGGTTTTCTCAAGAAACAAACCCTGTTTGTTCTCTGTACTTGCAGCGAGCAGAGAAGCTCTTGAAGACACGTACCTGCTTTCTCCACTACTGACGTATATTTTGTACCAGTTGGTGTATTCCTCGTCTGGAGAGCAGGAGCAAAGGTTTTAGGACGTAAATTGCTTGATTTCCTTGGAAGAGATATGTAGAACACTGTGCTTTGCTGTTGCTGTGTTGGTTTTCTCAAGACACAAACCCTGTTTGTTCCCTGTGTTTTCAGCAAGCAGAGAAGCTGCTGCAGACACTTTCTTGCCCCTTTTCCACAAGTGAAGTATATTTTGTACCAGTTGGTGTATTCCTCGTCTGCAGAGCAAGAGCAAAGGTTTTAGGATCTAAATTGCTTGATTTCTTTTCTCCCCATGGAAGAGCTATGTAGAACACTATGCTTTGCTGTTGCTGTGTTGGTTTTCTAAAGACACAAACCCTGTTTGGTCTCTGTGTTTTCAGCAAGCAGAGAAGCTGCTGCAGACACTTTCTTGCTCCTTTTCCACTAGTGAAGTATATTTTGTACCAGTTGGTGTGTTCCTCGTCTGGAGAGCAGGAGCAAAGGTTTTAGGACCTAAATTGCTTGTTTTCCATGGAAGAGCTCTGTAGAACACTATGCTTTGCTGTTGCTGTGTTGGTTTTCTCAAGACACAAGTCCTGTTGGTTGTCTGTGTTTGCAGCAAGCAGAGAAGCTGCTGCAGACACTTTCTTGCCCCTTTTTACAAGTGAAGTATATTTTGTACCAGTTGGTGTGTTCCTCGTCTGCAAAGCAAGAGCAAATGTGTTAGGACCTAAATTGCTTGATTTCCATGGAAGAGCTCTGTAGAACACTATGCTTTGCTGTTGCTGTGTCGGTTTTCTCAAGAAACAAACCCTGTTTGTTCTCTGTACTTGCAGCGAGCAGAGAAGCTCTTGAAGACACGTACCTGCTTTCTCCACTACTGACGTATATTTTGTACCAGTTGGTGTATTCCTCGTCTGGAGAGCAGGAGCAAAGGTTTTAGGACCTAAATTGCTTGATTTCCTTGGAAGAGATATGTAGAACACTGTGCTTTGCTGTTGCTGTGTTGGTTTTCTCAAGACACAAACCCTGTTTGTTCCCTGTGTTTTCAGCAAGCAGAGAAGCTGCTGCAGACACTTTCTTGCCCCTTTTCCACAAGTGAAGTATATTTTGTACCAGTTGGTGTATTCCTCGTCTGCAGAGCAAGAGCAAAGGTTTTAGGATCTAAATTGCTTGTTTTCCATGGAAGAGCTATGTAGAACACTATGCTTTGCTGTTGCTGTGTTGGTTTTCTCAAGACACAAGTCCTGTTGGTTGTCTGTGTTTGCAGCAAGCAGAGAAGCTGCTGCAGACACTTTCTTGCCCCTTTTTTACAAGTGAAGTATATTTTGTACCAGTTGGTGTGTTCCTCGTCTGCAAAGCAAGAGCAAATGTGTTAGGACCTAAATTGCTTGATTTCCTTGGAAGAGATATGTAGAACACTATGCTTTGCTGTTGCTGTGTTGGTTTTCTCAAGAAACAAACCCTGTTTGTTCTCTGTACTTGCAGCGAGCAGAGAAGCTCTTGAAGACACGTACCTGCTTTCTCCACTACTGACGTATATTTTGTACCAGTTGGTGTATTCCTCGTCTGGAGAGCAGGAGCAAAGGTTTTAGGACGTAAATTGCTTGATTTCCTTGGAAGAGATATGTAGAACACTGTGCTTTGCTGTTGCTGTGTTGGTTTTCTCAAGACACAAACCCTGTTTGTTCCCTGTGTTTTCAGCCAGCAGAGAAGCTGCTGCAGACACTTTCTTGCCCCTTTTCCACAAGTGAAGTATATTTTGTACCAGTTGGTGTATTCCTCGTCTGCAGAGCAAGAGCAAAGGTTTTAGGATCTAAATTGCTTGATTTCCATGGAAGAGCTATGTAGAACACTATGCTTTGCTGTTGCTGTGTTGGTTTTCTAAAGACACAAACCCTGTTTGGTCTCTGTGTTTTCAGCAAGCAGAGAAGCTGCTGCAGACACTTTCTTGCTCCTTTTCCACTAGTGAAGTATATTTTGTACCAGTTGGTGTATTCCTCGTCTGGAGAGCAGGAGCAAAGGTTTTAGGACCTAAATTGCTTGATTTCCTTGGAAGAGATATGTAGAACACTGTGCTTTGCTGTTGCTGTGTTGGTTTTCTCAAGACACAAACCCTGTTTGTTCCCTGTGTTTTCAGCAAGCAGAGAAGCTGCTGCAGACACTTTCTTGCCCCTTTTCCACAAGTGAAGTATATTTTGTACCAGTTGGTGTATTCCTTGTCTGCAGAGCAAGAGCAAAGGTTTTAGGATCTAAATTGCTTGATTTCCTTGGAAGAGATATGTAGAACACTGTGCTTTGCTGTTGCTGTGTTGGTTTTCTCAAGACACAAACCCTGTTTGTTCCCTGTGTTTTCAGCAAGCAGAGAAGCTTCTGCAGACACTTTCTTGCCCCTTTTCCACAAGTGAAGTATATTTTGTACCAGTTGGTGTGTTCCTCCTCTGCAGAGCAAGAGCAAAGGTTTTAGGATCTAAATTGCTTGTTTTCCATGGAAGAGCTATGTAGAACACTATGCTTTGCTATTGCTGTGTTGGTTTTCTCAAGACACAAACCCTGTTTGTTCCCTGTGTTTTCAGCAAGCAGAGAAGCTGCTGCAGACACTTTCTTGCCCCTTTTCCACAAGTGAAGTATATTTTGTACCAGTTGGTGTATTCCTCGTCTGCAGAGCAAGAGCAAAGGTTTTAGGATCTAAATTGCTTGTTTTCCATGGAAGAGCTATGTAGAACACTATGCTTTGCTGTTGCTGTGTTGGTTTTCTAAAGACACAAACCCTGTTTGTTCCCTGTGTTTTCAGCAAGCAGAGAAGCTGCTGCAGACACTTTCTTGCCCCTTTTCCACAAGTGAAGTATATTTTGTACCAGTTGGTGTATTCCTTGTCTGCAGAGCAAGAGCAAAGGTTTTAGGATCAAAATTGCTTGATTTCCTTGGAAGAGATATGTAGAACACTGTGCTTTGCTGTTGCTGTGTTGGTTTTCTCAAGACACAAACCCTGTTTGTTCCCTGTGTTTTCAGCAAGCAGAGAAGCTGCTGCAGACACTTTCTTGCCCCTTTTCCACAAGTGAAGTATATTTTGTACCAGTTGGTGTATTCCTCGTCTGCAGAGCAAGAGCAAAGGTTTTAGGATCTAAATTGCTTGTTTTCCATGGAAGAGCTATGTAGAACACTATGCTTTGCTGTTGCTGTGTTGGTTTTCTAAAGACACAAACCCTGTTTGTTCTCTGTGTTTTCAGCAAGCAGAGAAGCTGCTGCAGACACTTTCTTGCTCCTTTTCCACTAGTGAAGTATATTTTGTACCAGTTGGTGTATTCCTCGTCTGGAGAGCAGGAGCAAAGGTTTTAGGACCTAAATTGCTTGATTTCCTTGGAAGAGATATGTAGAACACTGTGCTTTGCTGTTGCTGTGTTGGTTTTCTCAAGACACAAACCCTGTTTGTTCCCTGTGTTTTCAGCAAGCAGAGAAGCTGCTGCAGACACTTTCTTGCCCCTTTTCCACAAGTGAAGTATATTTTGTACCAGTTGGTGTATTCCTCGTCTGCAGAGCAAGAGCAAAGGTTTTAGGATCTAAATTGCTTGTTTTCCATGGAAGAGCTATGTAGAACACTATGCTTTGCTGTTGCTGTGTTGGTTTTCTCAAGACACAAGTCCTGTTGGTTGTCTGTGTTTGCAGCAAGCAGAGAAGCTGCTGCAGACACTTTCTTGCCCCTTTTTCACAAGTGAAGTATATTTTGTACCAGTTGGTGTATTCCTTGTCTGCAGAGCAAGAGCAAAGGTTTTAGGATCAAAATTGCTTGATTTCCTTGGAAGAGATATGTAGAACACTGTGCTTTGCTGTTGCTGTGTTGGTTTTCTCAAGACACAAACCCTGTTTGTTCCCTGCGTTTTCAGCAAGCAGAGAAGCTGCTGCAGACACTTTCTTGCCCCTTTTTCACAAGTGAAGTATATTTTGTACCAGTTGGTGTATTCCTCGTCTGCAGAGCAAGAGCAAAGGTTTTAGGATCTAAATTGCTTGTTTTCCATGGAAGAGCTATGTAGAACACTATGCTTTGCTGTTGCTGTGTTGGTTTTCTCAAGACACAAGCCCTGTTTGTTCTCTGTGTTTTCAGCAAGCAGAGAAGCTGCTGCAGACACTTTCTTGCTCCTTTTCCACTAGTGAAGTATATTTTGTACCAGTTTGTGTATTCCTCGTCTGCAGAGCAAGAGCAAAGGTTTTAGGATCTAAATTGCTTGTTTTTAATGGAAGAGCTCTGTAGAACACTATGCTTTGCTGTTGCTGTGTTGGTTTTCTCAAGACACAAGTCCTGTTGGTTGTGTCTTCTTCTTGGTGCGAGTGGTCTTGTGTTTGCAGCAAGCAGAGAAGCTGCTGCAGACACTTTCTTGCCCCTTTTTACAAGTGAAGTATATTTTGTACCAGTTGGTGTGTTCCTCGTCTGCAAAGCAAGAGCAAATGTGTTAGGACCTAAATTGCTTGATTTCCATGGAAGAGCTCTGTAGAACACTATGCTTTGCTGTTGCTGTGTTGGTTTTCTCAAGAAACAAACCCTGTTTGTTCTCTGTACTTGCAGCGAGCAGAGAAGCTCTTGAAGACACGTACCTGCTTTCTCCACTACTGACGTATATTTTGTACCAGTTGGTGTATTCCTCGTCTGGAGAGCAGGAGCAAAGGTTTTAGGACGTAAATTGCTTGATTTCCTTGGAAGAGATATGTAGAACACTGTGCTTTGCTGTTGCTGTGTTGGTTTTCTAAAGACACAAACCCTGTTTGTTCCCTGTGTTTTCAGCAAGCAGAGAAGCTGCTGCAGACACTTTCTTGCCCCTTTTCCACAAGTGAAGTATATTTTGTACCAGTTGGTGTATTCCTCGTCTGCAGAGCAAGAGCAAAGGTTTTAGGATCTAAATTGCTTGATTTCCATGGAAGAGCTATGTAGAACACTATGCTTTGCTGTTGCTGTGTTGGTTTCTAAAGACACAAACCCTGTTTGGTCTCTGTGTTTTCAGCAAGCAGAGAAGCTGCTGCAGACACTTTCTTGCTCCTTTTCCACTAGTGAAGTATATTTTGTACCAGTTGGTGTGTTCCTCGTCTGGAGAGCAGGAGCAAAGGTTTTAGGACCTAAATTGCTTGATTTCCTTGGAAGAGATATGTAGAACACTGTGCTTTGCTGTTGCTGTGTTGGTTTTCTCAAGACACAAACCCTGTTTGTTCCCTGTGTTTTCAGCAAGCAGAGAAGCTGCTGCAGACACTTTCTTGCTCCTTTTCCACAAGTGAAGTATATTTTGTACCAGTTGGTGTATTCCTCGTCTGCAGAGCAAGAGCAAAGGTTTTAGGATCTAAATTGCTTGTTTTCCATGGAAGAGCTATTAAGAACACTATGCTTTGCTGTTGCTGTGTTTGTTTTCTCAAGACACAAGCCCTGTTTGTTCTCTGTGTTTTCAGCAAGCAGAGAAGCTGCTGCACTTTCTTGCTCCTTTTCCACTAGTGAAGTATATTTTGTACCAGTTTGTGTATTCCTCGTCTGCAGAGCAAGAGCAAAGGTTTTAGGATCTAAATTGCTTGTTTTCCATGGAAGAGCTATGTAGAACACTATGCTTTGCTGTTGCTGTGTTGGTTTTCTCAAGACACAAGCCCTGTTTGTTCTCTGTGTTTTCAGCAAGCAGAGAAGCTGCTGCAGACACTTTCTTGCTCCTTTTCCACTAGTGAAGTATATTTTGTACCAGTTTGTGTATTCCTCGTCTGCAGAGCAAGAGCAAAGGTTTTAGGATCTAAATTGCTTGTTTTCCATGGAAGAGCTCTGTAGAACACTATGCTTTGCTGTTGCTGTGTTGGTTTTCTCAAGACACAAGTCCTGTTGGTTGTCTGTGTTTGCAGCAAGCAGAGAAGCTGCTGCAGACACTTTCTTGCCCCTTTTTACAAGTGAAGTATATTTTGTACCAGTTTGGTGTGTTCCTCGTCTGCAAAGCAAGAGCAAATGTTTAGGACCTAAATTGCTTGATTTCCATGGAAGAGCTCTGTAGAACACTATGCTTTGCTGTTGCTGTGTTGGTTTTCTCAAGAAACAAACCCTGTTTGTTCTCTGTACTTGCAGCGAGCAGAGAAGCTCTTGAAGACACGTACCTGCTTTCTCCACTACTGACGTATATTTTGTACCAGTTGGTGTATTCCTCGTCTGGAGAGCAGGAGCAAAGGTTTTAGGACGTAAATTGCTTGATTTCTTGGAAGAGATATGTAGAACACTGTGCTTTGCTGTTGCTGTGTTGGTTTTCTCAAGACACAAACCCTGTTTGTTCCCTGTGTTTTCAGCAAGCAGAGAAGCTGCTGCAGACACTTTCTTGCCCCTCTTTCCACAAGTGAAGTATATTTTGTACCAGTTGGTGTATTCCTCGTCTGCAGAGCAAGAGCAAAGGTTTTAGGATCTAAATTGCTTGATTTCCATGGAAGAGCTATGTAGAACACTATGCTTTGCTGTTGCTGTGTTGGTTTTCTAAAGACACAAACCCTGTTTGGTCTCTGTGTTTTCAGCAAGCAGAGAAGCTGCTGCAGACACTTTCTTGCTCCTTTTCCACTAGTGAAAGTATATTTTGTACCAGTTGGTGTGTTCCTCGTCTGGAGAGCAGGAGCAAAGGTTTTAGGACCTAAATTGCTTGTTTTCCATGGAAGAGCTCTGTAGAACACTATGCTTTGCTGTTGCTGTGTTGGTTTTTCTCAAGACACAAGTCCTGTTGGTTGTCTGTGTTTGCAGCAAGCAGAGAAGCTGCTGCAGACACTTTCTTGCCCCTTTTTACAAGTGAAGTATATTTTGTACCAGTTGGTGTGTTCCTCGTCTGCAAAGCAAGAGCAAATGTGTTAGGACCTAAATTGCTTGATTTCCATGGAAGAGCTCTGTAGAACACTATGCTTTGCTGTTGCTGTGTCGGTTTTCTCAAGAAACAAACCCTGTTTGTTCTCTGTACTTGCAGCGAGCAGAGAAGCTCTTGAAGACACGTACCTGCTTTCTCCACTACTGACGTATATTTTGTACCAGTTGGTGTATTCCTCGTCTGGAGAGCAGGAGCAAAGGTTTTAGGACCTAAATTGCTTGATTTCCTTGGAAGAGATATGTAGAACACTGTGCTTTGCTGTTGCTGTGTTGGTTTTCTCAAGACACAAACCCTGTTTGTTCCCTGTGTTTTCAGCAAGCAGAGAAGCTGCTGCAGACACTTTCTTGCCCCTTTTCCACAAGTGAAGTATATTTTGTACCAGTTGGTGTATTCCTCGTCTGCAGAGCAAGAGCAAAGGTTTTAGGATCTAAATTGCTTGTTTTCCATGGAAGAGCTATGTAGAACACTATGCTTTGCTGTTGCTGTGTTGGTTTTCTCAAGACACAAGTCCTGTTGGTTGTCTGTGTTTGCAGCAAGCAGAGAAGCTGCTGCAGACACTTTCTTGCCCCTTTTTACAAGTGAAGTATATTTTGTACCAGTTGGTGTGTTCCTCGTCTGCAAAGCAAGAGCAAATGTGTTAGGACCTAAATTGCTTGATTTCCTTGGAAGAGATATGTAGAACACTATGCTTTGCTGTTGCTGTGTTGGTTTTCTCAAGAAACAAACCCTGTTTGTTCTCTGTACTTGCAGCGAGCAGAGAAGCTCTTGAAGACACGTACCTGCTTTCTCCACTACTGACGTATATTTTGTACCAGTTGGTGTATTCCTCGTCTGGAGAGCAGGAGCAAAGGTTTTAGGACGTAAATTGCTTGATTTCCTTGGAAGAGATATGTAGAACACTGTGCTTTGCTGTTGCTGTAGTTGGTTTTCTCAAGACACAAACCCTGTTGTTCCCTGTGTTTTCAGCAAGCAGAGAAGCTGCTGCAGACACTTTCTTGCCCCTTTTCCACAAGTGAAGTATATTTTGTACCAGTTGGTGTATTCCTCGTCTGCAGAGCAAGAGCAAAGGTTTTAGGATCTAAATTGCTTGTTTTCCATGGAAGAGCTATGTAGAACACTATGCTTTGCTGTTGCTGTGTTGGTTTTCTCAAGACACAAGTCCTGTTGGTTGTCTGTGTTTGCAGCAAGCAGAGAAGCTGCTGCAGACACTTTCTTGCCCCTTTTTCACAAGTGAAGTATATTTTGTACCAGTTGGTGTATTCCTTGTCTGCAGAGCAAGAGCAAAGGTTTTAGGATCAAAATTGCTTGATTTCCTTGGAAGAGATATGTAGAACACTGTGCTTTGCTGTTGCTGTGTTGGTTTTCTCAAGACACAAACCCCTCTTTGTTCCCTGCGTTTTCAGCAAGCAGAGAAGCTGCTGCAGACACTTTCTTGCCCCTTTTTCACAAGTGAAGTATATTTTGTACCAGTTGGTGTATTCCTCGTCTGCAGAGCAAGAGCAAAGGTTTTAGGATCTAAATTGCTTGATTTTCCATGGAAGAGCTATGTAGAACACTATGCTTTGCTGTTGCTGTGTTGGTTTTCTCAAGACACAAGCCCTGTTTGTTCTCTGTGTTTTCAGCAAGCAGAGAAGCTGCTGCAGACACTTTCTTGCTCCTTTTCCACTAGTGAAGTATATTTTGTACCAGTTTGTGTATTCCTCGTCTGCAGAGCAAGAGCAAAGGTTTTAGGATCTAAATTGCTTGTTTTCCATGGAAGAGCTCTGTAGAACACTATGCTTTGCTGTTGCTGTGTTGGTTTTCTCAAGACACAAGTCCTGTTGGTTGTCTGTGTTTGCAGCAAGCAGAGAAGCTGCTGCAGACACTTTCTTGCCCCTTTTTACAAGTGAAGTATATTTTGTACCAGTTGGTGTGTTCCTCGTCTGCAAAGCAAGAGCAAATGTGTTAGGACCTAAATTGCTTGATTTCCATGGAAGAGCTCTGTAGAACACTATGCTTTGCTGTTGCTGTGTTGGTTTTCCTCAAGAAACAAACCCTGTTTGTTCTCTGTACTTGCAGCGAGCAGAGAAGCTCTTGAAGACACGTACCTGCTTTCTCCACTACTGACGTATATTTTGTACCAGTTGGTGTATTCCTCGTCTGGAGAGCAGGAGCAAAGGTTTTAGGACGTAAATTGCTTGATTTCCTTGGAAGAGATATGTAGAACACTGTGCTTTGCTGTTGCTGTGTTGGTTTTCTCAAGACACAAACCCTGTTTGTTCCCTGTGTTTTCAGCAAGCAGAGAAGCTGCTGCAGACACTTTCTTGCCCCTTTTCCACAAGTGAAGTATATTTTGTACCAGTTGGTGTATTCCTCGTCTGCAGAGCAAGAGCAAAGGTTTTAGGATCTAAATTGCTTGATTTCCATGGAAGAGCTATGTAGAACACTATGCTTTGCTGTTGCTGTGTTGGTTTTCTAAAGACCACAAGCCCTGTTTGGTCTCTGTGTTTTCAGCAAGCAGAGAAGCTGCTGCAGACACTTTCTTGCTCCTTTTCCACTAGTGAAGTATATTTTGTACCAGTTGGTGTGTTCCTCGTCTGGAGAGCAGGAGCAAAGGTTTTAGGACCTAAATTGCTTGATTTCCTTGGAAGAGATATGTAGAACACTGTGCTTTGCTGTTGCTGTGTTGGTTTTCTCAAGACACAAACCCTGTTTGTTCCCTGTGTTTTCAGCAAGCAGAGAAGCTGCTGCAGACACTTTCTTGCTCCTTTTTCCACTAGTGAAGTATATTTTGTACCAGTTGGTGTATTCCTCGTCTGGAGAGCAGAGCAAAGGTTTAGGACCTAAATTGCTTGATTTCCTTGGAAGAGATATGTAGAACACTGTGCTTTGCTGTTGCTGTGTTGGTTTTCTCAAAACACAAACCCTGTTTGTTCCCTGTGTTTTCAGCAAGCAGAGAAGCTGCTGCAGACACTTTCTTGCCCCTTTTCCACAAGTGAAGTATATTTTGTACCAGTTGGTGTATTCCTCGTCTGCAGAGCAAGAGCAAGGTTTTAGGATTTAAATTGCTTGTTTTCCATGGAAGAGCTATGTAGAACACTATGCTTTGCTGTTGCTGTGTTGGTTTTCTAAAGACACAAACCCTGTTTGTTCCCTGTGTTTTCAGCAAGCAGAGAAGCTGCTGCAGACACTTTCTTGCCCCTTTTTCACAAGTGAAGTATATTTTGTACCAGTTGGTGTATTCCTTGTCTGCAGAGCAAGAGCAAAGGTTTTAGGACCTAAATTGCTTGATTTCCTTGGAAGAGATATGTAGAACACTGTGCTTTGCTGTTGCTGTGTTGGTTTTCTCAAGACACAAACCCTCTTTGTTCCCTGCGTTTTCAGCAAGCAGAGAAGCTGCTGCAGACACTTTCTTGCCCCTTTTTCACAAGTGAAGTATATTTTGTACCAGTTGGTGTATTCCTCGTCTGCAGAGCAAGAGCAAAGGTTTTAGGATCTAAATTGCTTGTTTTCCATGGAAGAGCTCTGTAGAACACTATGCTTTGCTGTTGCTGTGTTTGTTTTCCTCAAGACACAAGCCCTGTTTGTTCTCTGTGTTTTCAGCAAGCAGAGAAGCTGCTGCAGACACTTTCTTGCTCCTTTTCCACTAGTGAAGTATATTTTGTACCAGTTTGTGTATTCCTCGTCTGCAGAGCAAGAGCAAAGGTTTTAGGATCTAAATTGCTTGTTTTCCATGGAAGAGCTCTGTAGAACACTATGCTTTGCTGTTGCTGTGTTGGTTTTCTCAAGACACAAGTCCTGTTGGTTGTCTGTGTTTGCAGCAAGCAGAGAAGCTGCTGCAGACACTTTCTTGCCCCTTTTTACAAGTGAAGTATATTTTGTACCAGTTGGTGTGTTCCTTGTCTGCAAAGCAAGAGCAAATGTGTTAGGACCTAAATTGCTTGATTTCCATGGAAGAGCTCTGTAGAACACTATGCTTTGCTGTTGCTGTGTTGGTTTTCTCAAGAAACAAACCCTGTTTGTTCTCTGTACTTGCAGCGAGCAGAGAAGCTCTTGAAGACACGTACCTGCTTTCTCCACTACTGACGTATATTTTGTACCAGTTGGTGTATTCCTCGTCTGGAGAGCAGGAGCAAAGGTTTTAGGACGTAAATTGCTTGATTTCCTTGGAAGAGATATGTAGAACACTGTGCTTTGCTGTTGCTGTGTTGGTTTTCTCAAGACACAAACCCTGTTTGTTCCCTGTGTTTTCAGCAAGCAGAGAAGCTGCTGCAGACACTTTCTTGCCCCTTTTCCACAAGTGAAGTATATTTTGTACCAGTTGGTGTATTCCTCGTCTGCAGAGCAAGAGCAAAGGTTTTAGGATCTAAATTGCTTGATTTCCATGGAAGAGCTATGTAGAACACTATGCTTTGCTGTTGCTGTGTTGGTTTTCTAAAGACACAAAACCCTGTTTGGTCTCTGTGTTTTCAGCAAGCAGAGAAGCTGCTGCAGACACTTTCTTGCTCCTTTTCCACTAGTGAAGTATATTTTGTACCAGTTGGTGTGTTCCTCGTCTGGAGAGCAGGAGCAAAGGTTTTAGGACCTAAATTGCTTGATTTCCTTGGAAGAGATATGTAGAACACTGTGCTTTGCTGTTGCTGTGTTGGTTTTCTCAAGACACAAACCCTGTTTGTTCCCTGTGTTTTCAGCAAGCAGAGAAGCTGCTGCAGACACTTTCTTGCCCCTTTTCCACAAGTGAAGTATATTTTGTACCAGTTGGTGTATTCCTCGTCTGCAGAGCAAGAGCAAAGGTTTTAGGATCTAAATTGCTTGTTTTCCATGGAAGAGCTATGTAGAACACTATGCTTTGCTGTTGCTGTGTTTGTTTTCTCAAGACACAAGCCCTGTTTGTTCTCTGTGTTTTCAGCAAGCAGAGAAGCTGCTGCAGACACTTTCTTGCTCCTTTTCCACTAGTGAAGTATATTTTGTACCAGTTGGTGTATTCCTCGTCTGCAGAGCAAGAGCAAAGGTTTTAGGATCTAAATTGCTTGTTTTCCATGGAAGAGCTATGTAGAACACTATGCTTTGCTGTTGCTGTGTTGGTTTTCTCAAGACACAAGTCCTGTTGGTTGTCTGTGTTTGCAGCAAGCAGAGAAGCTGCTGCAGACACTTTCTTGCCCCTTTTTCACAAGTGAAGTATATTTTGTACCAGTTGGTGTATTCCTTGTCTGCAGAGCAAGAGCAAAGGTTTTAGGATCAAAATTGCTTGATTTCCTTGGAAGAGATATGTAGAACACTGTGCTTTGCTGTTGCTGTGTTGGTTTTCTCAAGACACAAACCCTGTTTGTTCCCTGCGTTTTCAGCAAGCAGAGAAGCTGCTGCAGACACTTTCTTGCCCCTTTTTCACAAGTGAAGTATATTTTGTACCAGTTGGTGTATTCCTCGTCTGCAGAGCAAGAGCAAAGGTTTTAGGATCTAAATTGCTTGTTTTCCATGGAAGAGCTATGTAGAACACTATGCTTTGCTGTTGCTGTGTTGGTTTTCTCAAGACACAAGCCCTGTTTGTTCTCTGTGTTTTCAGCAAGCAGAGAAGCTGCTGCAGACACTTTCTTGCTCCTTTTCCACAAGTGAAGTATATTTTGTACCAGTTGGTGTATTCCTCGTCTGCAGAGCAAGAGCAAAGGTTTTAGGATCTAAATTGCTTGTTTTCCATGGAAGAGCTCTGTAGAACACTATGCTTTGCTGTTGCTGTGTTGGTTTTCTCAAGACACAAGTCCTGTTGGTTGTCTGTGTTTGCAGCAAGCAGAGAAGCTGCTGCAGACACTTTCTTGCCCCTTTTTACAAGTGAAGTATATTTTGTACCAGTTGGTGTGTTCCTCGTCTGCAAAGCAAGAGCAAATGTGTTAGGACCTAAATTGCTTGATTTCCATGGAAGAGCTCTGTAGAACACTATGCTTTGCTGTTGCTGTGTTGGTTTTCTCAAGAAACAAACCCTGTTTGTTCTCTGTACTTGCAGCGAGCAGAGAAGCTCTTGAAGACACGTACCTGCTTTCTCCACTACTGACGTATATTTTGTACCAGTTGGTGTATTCCTCGTCTGGAGAGCAGGAGCAAAGGTTTTAGGACGTAAATTGCTTGATTTCCTTGGAAGAGATATGTAGAACACTGTGCTTTGCTGTTGCTGTGTTGGTTTTCTCAAGACACAAACCCTGTTTGTTCCCTGTGTTTTCAGCAAGCAGAGAAGCTGCTGCAGACACTTTCTTGCCCCTTTTCCACAAGTGAAGTATATTTTGTACCAGTTGGTGTATTCCTCGTCTGCAGAGCAAGAGCAAAGGTTTTAGGATCTAAATTGCTTGATTTCCATGGAAGAGCTATGTAGAACACTATGCTTTGCTGTTGCTGTGTTGGTTTTCTCAAGACACAAACCCTGTTTGTTCCCTGTGTTTTCAGCAAGCAGAGAAGCTGCTGCAGACACTTTCTTGCCCCTTTTCCACTAGTGAAGTATATTTTGTACCAGTTGGTGTATTCCTCGTCTGGAGAGCAGGAGCAAAGGTTTTAGGACCTAAATTGCTTGATTTCCTTGGAAGAGATATGTAGAACACTGTGCTTTGCTGTTGCTGTGTTGGTTTTCTCAAGACACAAACCCTGTTTGTTCCCTGTGTTTTCAGCAAGCAGAGAAGCTGCTGCAGACACTTTCTTGCCCCTTTTCCACAAGTGAAGTATATTTTGTACCAGTTGGTGTATTCCTCGTCTGCAGAGCAAGAGCAAAGGTTTTAGGATCTAAATTGCTTGTTTTCCATGGAAGAGCTATGTAGAACACTATGCTTTGCTGTTGCTGTGTTTGTTTTCTCAAGACACAAGCCCTGTTTGTTCTCTGTGTTTTCAGCAAGCAGAGAAGCTGCTGCAGACACTTTCTTGCTCCTTTTCCACTAGTGAAGTATATTTTGTACCAGTTTGTGTATTCCTCGTCTGCAGAGCAAGAGCAAAGGTTTTAGGATCTAAATTGCTTGTTTTCCATGGAAGAGCTATGTAGAACACTATGCTTTGCTGTTGCTGTGTTGGTTTTCTCAAGACACAAACCCTGTTTGTTCCCTGTGTTTTCAGCAAGCAGAGAAGCTGCTGCAGACACTTTCTTGCCCCTTTTCCACAAGTGAAGTATATTTTGTACCAGTTGGTGTATTCCTCGTCTGCAGAGCAAGAGGAAAGGTTTTAGGATCTAAATTGCTTGATTTCCTTGGAAGAGCTATGTAGAACACTATGCTTTGCTGTTGCTGTGTTGGTTTTCTAAAGACACAAACCCTGTTTGGTCTCTGTGTTTTCAGCAAGCAGAGAAGCTGCTGCAGACACTTTCTTGCTCCTTTTCCACTAGTGAAGTATATTTTGTACCAGTTGGTGTATTCCTCGTCTGCAGAGCAAGAGCAAAGGTTTTAGGATCTAAATTGCTTGATTTCCTTGGAAGAGATATGTAGAACACTGTGCTTTGCTGTTGCTGTGTTGGTTTTCTCAAGACACAAACCCTGTTTGTTCCCTGTGTTTTCAGCAAGCAGAGAAGCTGCTGCAGACACTTTCTTGCCCCTTTTCCACAAGTGAAGTATATTTTGTACCAGTTGGTGTATTCCTCGTCTGCAGAGCAAGAGCAAAGGTTTTAGGATTTAAATTGCTTGTTTTCCATGGAAGAGCTATGTAGAACACTATGCTTTGCTGTTGCTGTGTTGGTTTTCTAAAGACACAAACCCTGTTTGTTCCCTGTGTTTTCAGCAAGCAGAGAAGCTGCTGCAGACACTTTCTTGCCCCTTTTCCACAAGTGAAGTATATTTTGTACCAGTTGGTGTATTCCTTGTCTGCAGAGCAAGAGCAAAGGTTTTAGGATCTAAATTGCTTGATTTCCTTGGAAGAGCTATGTAGAACACTGTGCTTTGCTGTTGCTGTGTTGGTTTTCTCAAGACACAAACCCTGTTTGTTCCCTGGGTTTTCAGCAAGCAGAGAAGCTGCTGCAGACACTTTCTTGCCCCTTTTCCACAAGTGAAGTATATTTTGTACCAGTTGGTGTATTCCCTCGTCTGCAGAGCAAGAGCAAAGGTGTTAGGACCTAAATTGCTTGATTTCCATGGAAGAGCTCTGTAGAACACTATGCTTTGCTGTTGCTGTGTCGGTTTTCTCAAGAAACAAACCCTGTTTGTTCTCTGTACTTGCAGCGAGCAGAGAAGCTCTTGAAGACACGTACCTGCTTTCTCCACTACTGACGTATATTTTGTACCAGTTGGTGTATTCCTCGTCTGGAGAGCAGGAGCAAAGGTTTTAGGACCTAAATTGCTTGATTTCCTTGGAAGAGATATGTAGAACACTGTGCTTTGCTGTTGCTGTGTTGGTTTTCTCAAGACACAAACCCTGTTTGTTCCCTGTGTTTTCAGCAAGCAGAGAAGCTGCTGCAGACACTTTCTTGCCCCTTTTCCACAAGTGAAGTATATTTTGTACCAGTTGGTGTATTCCTCGTCTGCAGAGCAAGAGCAAAGGTTTTAGGATCTAAATTGCTTGATTTCCATGGAAGAGCTATGTAGAACACTATGCTTTGCTGTTGCTGTGTTGGTTTTCTAAAGACACAAACCCTGTTTGGTCTCTGTGTTTTCAGCAAGCAGAGAAGCTGCTGCAGACACTTTCTTGCTCCTTTTCCACTAGTGAAGTATATTTTGTACCAGTTGGTGTATTCCTCGTCTGGAGAGCAGGAGCAAAGGTTTTAGGACCTAAATTGCTTGATTTCCTTGGAAGAGATATGTAGAACACTGTGCTTTGCTGTTGCTGTGTTGGTTTTCTCAAGACACAAACCCTGTTTGTTCCCTGTGTTTTCAGCAAGCAGAGAAGCTGCTGCAGACACTTTCTTGCCCCTTTTCCACAAGTGAAGTATATTTTGTACCAGTTGGTGTATTCCTTGTCTGCAGAGCAAGAGCAAAGGTTTTAGGATCTAAATTGCTTGTTTTCCATGGAAGAGCTATGTAGAACACTATGCTTTGCTGTTGCTGTGTTGGTTTTCTCAAGACACAAGCCCTGTTTGTTCTCTGTGTTTTCAGCAAGCAGAGAAGCTGCTGCAGACACTTTCTTGCTCCTTTTCCACTAGTGAAGTATATTTTGTACCAGTTGGTGTATTCCTCGTCTGCAGAGCAAGAGCAAAGGTTTTAGGATCTAAATTGCTTGTTTTCCATGGAAGAGCTATGTAGAACACTATGCTTTGCTGTTGCTGTGTTGGTTTTCTCAAGACACAAACCCTGTTTGTTCCCTGTGTTTTCAGCAAGCAGAGAAGCTGCTGCAGACACTTTCTTGCCCCTTTTCCACAAGTGAAGTATATTTTGTACCAGTTGGTGTATTCCTCGTCTGCAGAGCAAGAGCAAAGGTTTTAGGATCTAAATTGCTTGATTTCCTTGGAAGAGCTATGTAGAACACTATGCTTTGCTGTTGCTGTGTTGGTTTTCTAAAGGACACAAACCCTGTTTGTTCTCTGTGTTTTCAGCAAGCAGAGAAGCTGCTGCAGACACTTTCTTGCTCCTTTTCCACTAGTGAAGTATATTTTGTACCAGTTGGTGTATTCCTCGTCTGGAGAGCAGGAGCAAAGGTTTTAGGACCTAAATTGCTTGATTTCCTTGGAAGAGATATGTAGAACACTGTGCTTTGCTGTTGCTGTGTTGGTTTTTTCAAGACACAAATCCTGTTGGTTGTCTGTGTTTGCAGCAAGCAGAGAAGCTGCTGCAGACACTTTCTTGCTCCTTTTCCACTAGTGAAGTATATTTTGTACCAGTTGGTGTATTCCTCGTCTGGAGAGCAGGAGCAAAGGTTTTAGGACCTAAATTGCTTGATTTCCTTGGAAGAGATATGTAGAACACTGTGCTTTGCTGTTGCTGTGTTGGTTTTCTAAAGACACAAGCCCTGTTTGTTCCCTGTGTTTTCAGCAAGCAGAGAAGCTGCTGCAGACACTTTCTTGCCCCCTTTTCCACAAGTGAAGTATATTTTGTACCAGTTGGTGTATTCCTTGTCTGCAGAGCAAGAGCAAAGGTTTTAGGATCTAAATTGCTTGATTTCCTTGGAAGAGATATGTAGAACACTGTGCTTTGCTGTTGCTGTGTTGGTTTTCTCAAGACACAAACCCTGTTTGTTCCCTGTGTTTTCAGCAAGCAGAGAAGCTGCTGCAGACACTTTCTTGCCCCTTTTCCACAAGTGAAGTATATTTTGTACCAGTTGGTGTATTCCTCGTCTGCAGAGCAAGAGCAAAGGTGTTAGGACCTAAATTGCTTGATTTCCATGGAAGAGCTCTGTAGAACACTATGCTTTGCTGTTGCTGTGTCGGTTTTCTCAAGAAACAAACCCTGTTTGTTCTCTGTACTTGCAGCGAGCAGAGAAGCTCTTGAAGACACGTACCTGCTTTCTCCACTACTGACGTATATTTTGTACCAGTTGGTGTATTCCTCGTCTGGAGAGCAGGAGCAAAGGTTTTAGGACCTAAATTGCTTGATTTCCTTGGAAGAGATATGTAGAACACTGTGCTTTGCTGTTGCTGTGTTGGTTTTCTCAAGACACAAACCCTGTTTGTTCCCTGTGTTTTCAGCAAGCAGAGAAGCTGCTGCAGACACTTTCTTGCCCCTTTTCCACAAGTGAAGTATATTTTGTACCAGTTGGTGTATTCCTTGTCTGCAGAGCAAGAGCAAAGGTTTTAGGATCTAAATTGCTTGATTTCCTTGGAAGAGATATGTAGAACACTGTGCTTTGCTGTTGCTGTGTTGGTTTTCTCAAGACACAAACCCTGTTTGTTCCCTGTGTTTTCAGCAAGCAGAGAAGCTTCTGCAGACACTTTCTTGCCCCTTTTCCACAAGTGAAGTATATTTTGTACCAGTTGGTGTGTTCCTCCTCTGCAGAGCAAGAGCAAAGGTTTTAGGATCTAAATTGCTTGTTTTCCATGGAAGAGCTATGTAGAACACTATGCTTTGCTGTTGCTGTGTTGGTTTTCTCAAGACACAAACCCTGTTTGTTCCCTGTGTTTTCAGCAAGCAGAGAAGCTGCTGCAGACACTTTCTTGCCCCTTTTCCACAAGTGAAGTATATTTTGTACCAGTTGGTGTATTCCTCGTCTGCAGAGCAAGAGCAAAGGTTTTAGGATCTAAATTGCTTGTTTTCCATGGAAGAGCTATGTAGAACACTATGCTTTGCTGTTGCTGTGTTGGTTTTCTAAAGACACAAACCCTGTTTGTTCCCTGTGTTTTCAGCAAGCAGAGAAGCTGCTGCAGACACTTTCTTGCCCCTTTTCCACAAGTGAAGTATATTTTGTACCAGTTGGTGTATTCCTTGTCTGCAGAGCAAGAGCAAAGGTTTTAGGATCTAAATTGCTTGATTTCCTTGGAAGAGCTCTGTAGAACACTATGCTTTGCTGTTGCTGTGTTGGTTTTCTCAAGACACAAACCCTGTTTGTTCCCTGTGTTTTCAGCAAGCAGAGAAGCTGCTGCAGACACTTTCTTGCCCCTTTTCCACAAGTGAAGTATATTTTGTACCAGTTGGTGTATTCCTCGTCTGCAGAGCAAGAGCAAAGGTTTTAGGATCTAAATTGCTTGTTTTCCATGGAAGAGCTATGTAGAACACTATGCTTTGCTGTTGCTGTGTTGGTTTTCTAAAGACACAAACCCTGTTTGTTCTCTGTGTTTTCAGCAAGCAGAGAAGCTGCTGCAGACACTTTCTTGCTCCTTTTCCACTAGTGAAGTATATTTTGTACCAGTTGGTGTATTCCTCGTCTGGAGAGCAGGAGCAAAGGTTTTAGGACGTAAATTGCTTGATTTCCTTGGAAGAGATATGTAGAACACTGTGCTTTGCTGTTGCTGTGTTGGTTTTCTCAAGACACAAACCCTGTTTGTTCCCTGCGTTTTCAGCAAGCAGAGAAGCTGCTGCAGACACTTTCTTGCTCCTTTTCCACTAGTGAAGTATATTTTGTACCAGTTTGTGTATTCCTCGTCTGCAGAGCAAGAGCAAAGGTTTTAGGATCTAAATTGCTTGTTTTCCATGGAAGAGCTCTGTAGAACACTATGCTTTGCTGTTGCTGTGTTGGTTTTCTCAAGACACAAGTCCTGTTGGTTGTCTGTGTTTGCAGCAAGCAGAGAAGCTGCTGCAGACACTTTCTTGCCCCTTTTTACAAGTGAAGTATATTTTGTACCAGTTGGTGTGTTCCTCGTCTGCAAAGCAAGAGCAAATGTGTTAGGACCTAAATTGCTTGATTTCCATGGAAGAGCTCTGTAGAACACTATGCTTTGCTGTTGCTGTGTTGGTTTTCTCAAGAAACAAACCCTGTTTGTTCTCTGTACTTGCAGCGAGCAGAGAAGCTCTTGAAGACACGTACCTGCTTTCTCCACTACTGACGTATATTTTGTACCAGTTGGTGTATTCCTCGTCTGGAGAGCAGGAGCAAAGGTTTTAGGACCTAAATTGCTTGATTTCCTTGGAAGAGATATGTAGAACACTGTGCTTTGCTGTTGCTGTGTTGGTTTTCTCAAGACACAAACCCTGTTTGTTCCCTGTGTTTTCAGCCAGCAGAGAAGCTGCTGCAGACACTTTCTTGCTCCTTTTCCACTAGTGAAGTATATTTTGTACCAGTTGGTGTATTCCTCGTCTGCAGAGCAAGAGCAAAGGTTTTAGGATCTAAATTGCTTGTTTTCCATGGAAGAGCTCTGTAGAACACTATGCTTTGCTGTTGCTGTGTTGGTTTTCTCAAGACACAAGTCCTGTTGGTTGTCTGTGTTTGCAGCAAGCAGAGAAGCTGCTGCAGACACTTTCTTGCCCCTTTTCCACAAGTGAAGTATATTTTGTACCAGTTCGTGTGTTCCTCGTCTGCAGAGACGGATCAAAGGTTTTAGGACCTAAATTGCTTGATTTCATTGGAAGAGCTATGTAGAACACTATGCTTTGCTGTTGCTGTGTTGGTTTTCTAAACACACAAGCCCTGTTTGTTCCCTGTGTTTTCAGCAAGCAGAGAAGCTCTTGAAGACACGTACCTGCTTTCTCCACTACTGACGTATATTTTGTACCAGTTGGTGTGTTCCTCGTCTGCAGAGCAAGAGCAAAGGTTTTAGGACTAAAATTGCTTGATTTCCATGGAAGAGGTCTGTAGAACACTATGCTTTGCTGTTACTGTGTTGGTTTTCTCAAGACACAAGTCTTGTTGGTTGTCTGTGTTTCCAGCGAGCAGAAAAGCTGCTGCAGACACTTTCTTGCCCCTTTTCCACAAGTGAAGTATATTTTGTACCAGTTGGTGTATTCCTCTTCTGCAGAGCAAGAGCAAAGGTTTTAGGATCTAAATTGCTTGTTTTCCATGGAAGAGCTCTGTAGAACACTATGCTTTGCTGTTGCTGTGTTGGTTTTCTCAAGACACAAGTCCTGTTGGTTGTCTGTGTTTGCAGCAAGCAGAGAAGCTGCTGCAGACACTTTCTTGCCCCTTTTTACAAGTGAAGTATATTTTGTACCAGTTGGTGTGTTCCTCGTCTGCAAAGCAAGAGCAAATGTGTTAGGACCTAAATTGCTTGATTTCCATGGAAGAGCTCTGTAGAACACTATGCTTTGCTGTTGCTGTGTCGGTTTTCTCAAGAAAAAAACCCTGTTTGTTCTCTGTACTTGCAGCGAGCAGAGAAGCTCTTGAAGACACGTACCTGCTTTCTCCACTACTGACGTATATTTTGTACCAGTTGGTGTATTCCTCGTCTGGAGAGCAGGAGCAAAGGTTTTAGGATCTAAATTGCTTGATTTCCTTGGAAGAGATATGTAGAACACTGTGCTTTGCTGTTGCTGTGTTGGTTTTCTCAAGACACAAACCCTGTTTGTTCCCTGTGTTTTCAGCAAGCAGAGAAGCTGCTGCAGACACTTTCTTGCCCCTTTTCCACAAGTGAAGTATATTTTGTACCAGTTGGTGTATTCCTTGTCTGCAGAGCAAGAGCAAAGGTTTTAGGATCTAAATTGCTTGATTTCCTTGGAAGAGATATGTAGAACACTGTGCTTTGCTGTTGCTGTGTTGGTTTTCTAAAGACACAAACCCTGTTTGTTCCCTGTGTTTTCAGCAAGCAGAGAAGCTGCTGCAGACACTTTCTTGCCCCTTTTCCACAAGTGAAGTATATTTTGTACCAGTTGGTGTGTTCCTCCTCTGCAGAGCAAGAGCAAAGGTTTTAGGATCTAAATTGCTTGTTTTCCATGGAAGAGCTATGTAGAACACTATGCTTTGCTGTTGCTGTGTTGGTTTTCTCAAGACACAAACCCTGTTTGTTCCCTGTGTTTTCAGCAAGCAGAGAAGCTGCTGCAGACACTTTCTTGCCCCTTTTCCACAAGTGAAGTATATTTTGTACCAGTTGGTGTATTCCTCGTCTGCAGAGCAAGAGCAAAGGTTTTAGGATCTAAATTGCTTGTTTTCCATGGAAGAGCTATGTAGAACACTATGCTTTGCTGTTGCTGTGTTGGTTTTCTAAAGACACAGACCCTGTTTGTTCCCTGTGTTTTCAGCAAGCAGAGAAGCTGCTGCAGACACTTTCTTGCCCCTTTTCCACTAGTGAAGTATATTTTGTACCAGTTGGTGTATTCCTTGTCTGCAGAGCAAGAGCAAAGGTTTTAGGACCTAAATTGCTTGATTTCCTTGGAAGAGATATGTAGAACACTGTGCTTTGCTGTTGCTGTGTTGGTTTTCTCAAGACACAAACCCTGTTTGTTCCCTGTGTTTTCAGCAAGCAGAGAAGCTGCTGCAGACACTTTCTTGCCCCTTTTCCACAAGTGAAGTATATTTTGTACCAGTTGGTGTATTCCTCGTCTGCAGAGCAAGAGCAAAGGTTTTAGGATCTAAATTGCTTGTTTTCCATGGAAGAGCTATGTAGAACACTATGCTTTGCTGTTGCTGTGTTGGTTTTCTAAAGACACAAACCCTGTTTGTTCCCTGTGTTTTCAGCAAGCAGAGAAGCTGCTGCAGACACTTTCTTGCCCCTTTTCCACAAGTGAAGTATATTTTGTACCAGTTGGTGTATTCCTCGTCTGCAGAGCAAGAGCAAAGGTTTTAGGATCTAAATTGCTTGTTTTCCATGGAAGAGCTCTGTAGAACACTATGCTTTGCTGTTGCTGTGTTGGTTTTCTCAAGACACAAGTCCTGTTGGTTGTCTGCGTTTGCAGCAAGCAGAGAAGCTGCTGCAGACACTTTCTTGCCCCTTTTTCACAAGTGAAGTATATTTTGTACCAGTTGGTGTATTCCTCGTCTGCAGAGCAAGAGCAAAGGTTTTAGGATCTAAATTCCTTGTTTTCCATGGAAGAGCTATGTAGAACACTATGCTTTGCTGTTGCTGTGTTTGTTTTCTCAAGACACAAGCCCTGTTTGTTCTCTGTGTTTTCAGCAAGCAGAGAAGCTGCTGCAGACACTTTCTTGCTCCTTTTCCACTAGTGAAGTATATTTTGTACCAGTTTGTGTATTCCTCGTCTGCAGAGCAAGAGCAAAGGTTTTAGGATCTAAATTGCTTGTTTTCCATGGAAGAGCTCTGTAGAACACTATGCTTTGCTGTTGCTGTGTTGGTTTTCTCAAGACACAAGTCCTGTTGGTTGTCTGTGTTTGCAGCAAGCAGAGAAGCTGCTGCAGACACTTTCTTGCCCCTTTTTACAAGTGAAGTATATTTTGTACCAGTTGGTGTGTTCCTCGTCTGCAAAGCAAGAGCAAAGGTGTTAGGACCTAAATTGCTTGATTTCCATGGAAGAGCTCTGTAGAACACTATGCTTTGCTGTTGCTGTGTTGGTTTTCTCAAGAAACAAACCCTGTTTGTTCTCTGTACTTGCAGCGAGCAGAGAAGCTCTTGAAGACACGTACCTGCTTTCTCCACTACTGACGTATATTTTGCACCAGTTGGTGTATTCCTCGTCTGGAGAGCAGGAGCAAAGGTTTTAGGACGTAAATTGCTTGATTTCCTTGGAAGAGATATGTAGAACACTGTGCTTTGCTGTTGCTGTGTTGGTTTTCTCAAGACACAAACCCTGTTTGTTCCCTGTGTTTTCAGCCAGCAGAGAAGCTGCTGCAGACACTTTCTTGCCCCTTTTCCACAAGTGAAGTATATTTTGTACCAGTTGGTGTATTCCTCGTCTGCAGAGCAAGAGCAAAGGTTTTAGGATCTAAATTGCTTGATTTCCATGGAAGAGCTATGTAGAACACTATGCTTTGCTGTTGCTGTGTTGGTTTTCTAAAGACACAAACCCTGTTTGGTCTCTGTGTTTTCACCAAGCAGAGAAGCTGCTGCAGACACTTTCTTGCTCCTTTTCCACTAGTGAAGTATATTTTGTACCAGTTGGTGTATTCCTCTTCTGGAGAGCAGGAGCAAAGGTTTTAGGACCTAAATTGCTTGATTTCCTTGGAAGAGATATGTAGAACACTGTGCTTTGCTGTTGCTGTGTTGGTTTTCTCAAGACACAAACCCTGTTTGTTCCCTGTGTTTTCAGCAAGCAGAGAAGCTGCTGCAGACACTTTCTTGCCCCTTTTCCACAAGTGAAGTATATTTTGTACCAGTTGGTGTATTCCTTGTCTGCAGAGCAAGAGCAAAGGTTTTAGGATCTAAATTGCTTGATTTCCTTGGAAGAGATATGTAGAACACTGTGCTTTGCTGTTGCTGTGTTGGTTTCCTCAAGACACAAACCCTGTTTGTTCCCTGTGTTTTCAGCAAGCAGAGAAGCTTCTGCAGACACTTTCTTGCCCCTTTTCCACAAGTGAAGTATATTTTGTACCAGTTGGTGTGTTCCTCCTCTGCAGAGCAAGAGCAAAGGTTTTAGGATCTAAATTGCTTGATTTCCATGGAAGAGCTATGTAGAACACTATGCTTTGCTGTTGCTGTGTTGGTTTTCTCAAGACACAAACCCTGTTTGTTCCCTGTGTTTTCAGCAAGCAGAGAAGCTGCTGCAGACACTTTCTTGCCCCTTTTCCACAAGTGAAGTATATTTTGTACCAGTTGGTGTATTCCTCGTCTGCAGAGCAAGAGCAAAGGTTTTAGGATCTAAATTGCTTGTTTTCCATGGAAGAGCTATGTAGAACACTATGCTTTGCTGTTGCTGTGTTGGTTTTCTAAAGACACAAACCCTGTTTGTTCCCTGTGTTTTCAGCAAGCAGAGAAGCTGCTGCAGACACTTTCTTGCCCCTTTTCCACAAGTGAAGTATATTTTGTACCAGTTGGTGTATTCCTCGTCTGCAGAGCAAGAGCAAAGGTTTTAGGACCTAAATTGCTTGATTTCCTTGGAAGAGATATGTAGAACACTGTGCTTTGCTGTTGCTGTGTTGGTTTTCTCAAGACACAAACCCTGTTTGTTCCCTGTGTTTTCAGCAAGCAGAGAAGCTGCTGCAGACACTTTCTTGCCCCTTTTCCACAAGTGAAGTATATTTTGTACCAGTTGGTGTATTCCTCGTCTGCAGAGCAAGAGCAAAGGTTTTAGGATCTAAATTGCTTGTTTTCCATGGAAGAGCTCTGTAGAACACTATGCTTTGCTGTTGCTGTGTTGGTTTTCTAAAGACACAAACCCTGTTTGTTCTCTGTGTTTTCAGCAAGCAGAGAAGCTGCTGCAGACACTTTCTTGCTCCTTTTCCACTAGTGAAGTATATTTTGTACCAGTTGGTGTATTCCTCGTCTGGAGCGCAGGAGCAAAGGTTTTAGGACCTAAATTGCTTGATTTCCTTGGAAGAGATATGTAGAACACTGTGCTTTGCTGTTGCTGTGTTGGTTTTCTCAAGACACAAACCCTGTTTGTTCCCTGTGTTTTCAGCAAGCAGAGAAGCTGCTGCAGACACTTTCTTGCCCCTTTTCCACAAGTGAAGTATATTTTGTACCAGTTGGTGTATTCCTCGTCTGCAGAGAAAGAGCAAAGGTTTTAGGATCTAAATTGCTTGTTTTCCATGGAAGAGCTATGTAGAACACTATGCTTTGCTGTTGCTGTGTTTGTTTTCTCAAGACACAAGCCCTGTTTGTTCTCTGTGTTTTCAGCAAGCAGAGAAGCTGCTGCAGACACTTTCTTGCTCCTTTTCCACTAGTGAAGTATATTTTGTACCAGTTTGTGTATTCCTCGTCTGCAGAGCAAGAGCAAAGGTTTTAGGATCTAAATTGCTTGTTTTCCATGGAAGAGCTCTGTAGAACACTATGCTTTGCTGTTGCTGTGTTGGTTTTCTCAAGACACAAGTCCTGTTTGTTCCCTGTGTTTTCAGCAAGCAGAGAAGCTGCTGCAGACACTTTCTTGCCCCTTTTCCACAAGTGAAGTATATTTTGTACCAGTTGGTGTATTCCTCGTCTGCAGAGCAAGAGCAAAGGTTTTAGGATTTAAATTGCTTGTTTTCCATGGAAGAGCTCTGTAGAACACTATGCTTTGCTGTTGCTGTGTTGGTTTTCTCAAGAAACAAACCCTGTTTGTTCTCTGTACTTGCAGCGAGCAGAGAAGCTCTTGAAGACACGTACCTGCTTTCTCCACTACTGACGTATATTTTGTACCAGTTGGTGTATTCCTCGTCTGGAGAGCAGGAGCAAAGGTTTTAGGACGTAAATTGCTTGATTTCCTTGGAAGAGATATGTAGAACACTGTGCTTTGCTGTTGCTGTGTTGGTTTTCTCAAGACACAAACCCTGTTTGTTCCCTGTGTTTTCAGCAAGCAGAGAAGCTGCTGCAGACACTTTCTTGCCCCTTTTCCACAAGTGAAGTATATTTTGTACCAGTTGGTGTATTCCTCGTCTGCAGAGCAAGAGCAAAGGTTTTAGGATCTAAATTGCTTGATTTCCATGGAAGAGCTATGTAGAACACTATGCTTTGCTGTTGCTGTGTTGGTTTTCTAAAGACACAAACCCTGTTTGGTCTCTGTGTTTTCAGCAAGCAGAGAAGCTGCTGCAGACACTTTCTTGCTCCTTTTCCACTAGTGAAGTATATTTTGTACCAGTTTGTGTATTCCTCGTCTGCAGAGCAAGAGCAAAGGTTTTAGGATCTAAATTGCTTGTTTTCCATGGAAGAGCTCTGTAGAACACTATGCTTTGCTGTTGCTGTGTTGGTTTTCTCAAGACACAAGTCCTGTTGGTTGTCTGTGTTTGCAGCAAGCAGAGAAGCTGCTGCAGACACTTTCTTGCCCCTTTTTACAAGTGAAGTATATTTTGTACCAGTTGGTGTGTTCCTCGTCTGCAAAGCAAGAGCAAATGTGTTAGGACCTAAATTGCTTGATTTCCATGGAAGAGCTCTGTAGAACACTATGCTTTGCTGTTGCTGTGTTGGTTTTCTCAAGAAACAAACCCTGTTTGTTCTCTGTACTTGCAGCGAGCAGAGAAGCTCTTGAAGACACGTACCTGCTTTCTCCACTACTGACGTATATTTTGTACCAGTTGGTGTATTCCTCGTCTGGAGAGCAGGAGCAAAGGTTTTAGGACCTAAATTGCTTGATTTCCTTGGAAGAGATATGTAGAACACTGTGCTTTGCTGTTGCTGTGTTGGTTTTCTCAAGACACAAACCCTGTTTGTTCCCTGTGTTTTCAGCCAGCAGAGAAGCTGCTGCAGACACTTTCTTGCTCCTTTTCCACTAGTGAAGTATATTTTGTACCAGTTGGTGTATTCCTCGTCTGCAGAGCAAGAGCAAAGGTTTTAGGATCTAAATTGCTTGTTTTCCATGGAAGAGCTCTGTAGAACACTATGCTTTGCTGTTGCTGTGTTGGTTTTCTCAAGACACAAGTCCTGTTGGTTGTCTGTGTTTGCAGCAAGCAGAGAAGCTGCTGCAGACACTTTCTTGCCCCTTTTCCACAAGTGAAGTATATTTTGTACCAGTTCGTGTGTTCCTCGTCTGCAGAGACGGATCAAAGGTTTTAGGACCTAAATTGCTTGATTTCATTGGAAGAGCTATGTAGAACACTATGCTTTGCTGTTGCTGTGTTGGTTTTCTAAACACACAAGCCCTGTTTGTTCCCTGTGTTTTCAGCAAGCAGAGAAGCTCTTGAAGACACGTACCTGCTTTCTCCACTACTGACGTATATTTTGTACCAGTTGGTGTGTTCCTCGTCTGCAGAGCAAGAGCAAAGGTTTTAGGACTAAAATTGCTTGATTTCCATGGAAGAGGTCTGTAGAACACTATGCTTTGCTGTTACTGTGTTGGTTTTCTCAAGACACAAGTCTTGTTGGTTGTCTGTGTTTCCAGCGAGCAGAAAAGCTGCTGCAGACACTTTCTTGCCCCTTTTCCACAAGTGAAGTATATTTTGTACCAGTTGGTGTATTCCTCTTCTGCAGAGCAAGAGCAAAGGTTTTAGGATCTAAATTGCTTGTTTTCCATGGAAGAGCTCTGTAGAACACTATGCTTTGCTGTTGCTGTGTTGGTTTTCTCAAGACACAAGTCCTGTTGGTTGTCTGTGTTTGCAGCAAGCAGAGAAGCTGCTGCAGACACTTTCTTGCCCCTTTTTACAAGTGAAGTATATTTTGTACCAGTTGGTGTGTTCCTCGTCTGCAAAGCAAGAGCAAATGTGTTAGGACCTAAATTGCTTGATTTCCATGGAAGAGCTCTGTAGAACACTATGCTTTGCTGTTGCTGTGTCGGTTTTCTCAAGAAAAAAACCCTGTTTGTTCTCTGTACTTGCAGCGAGCAGAGAAGCTCTTGAAGACACGTACCTGCTTTCTCCACTACTGACGTATATTTTGTACCAGTTGGTGTATTCCTCGTCTGGAGAGCAGGAGCAAAGGTTTTAGGATCTAAATTGCTTGATTTCCTTGGAAGAGATATGTAGAACACTGTGCTTTGCTGTTGCTGTGTTGGTTTTCTCAAGACACAAACCCTGTTTGTTCCCCTGTGTTTTCAGCAAGCAGAGAAGCTGCTGCAGACACTTTCTTGCCCCTTTTCCACAAGTGAAGTATATTTTGTACCAGTTGGTGTATTCCTTGTCTGCAGAGCAAGAGCAAAGGTTTTAGGATCTAAATTGCTTGATTTCCTTGGAAGAGATATGTAGAACACTGTGCTTTGCTGTTGCTGTGTTGGTTTTCTAAAGACACAAACCCTGTTTGTTCCCTGTGTTTTCAGCAAGCAGAGAAGCTTCTGCAGACACTTTCTTGCCCCTTTTCCACAAGTGAAGTATATTTTGTACCAGTTGGTGTGTTCCTCCTCTGCAGAGCAAGAGCAAAGGTTTTAGGATCTAAATTGCTTGTTTTCCATGGAAGAGCTATGTAGAACACTATGCTTTGCTGTTGCTGTGTTGGTTTTCTCAAGACACAAACCCTGTTTGTTCCCTGTGTTTTCAGCAAGCAGAGAAGCTGCTGCAGACACTTTCTTGCCCCTTTTCCACAAGTGAAGTATATTTTGTACCAGTTGGTGTATTCCTCGTCTGCAGAGCAAGAGCAAAGGTTTTAGGATCTAAATTGCTTGTTTTCCATGGAAGAGCTATGTAGAACACTATGCTTTGCTGTTGCTGTGTTGGTTTTCTAAAGACACAAACCCTGTTTGTTCCCTGTGTTTTCAGCAAGCAGAGAAGCTGCTGCAGACACTTTCTTGCCCCTTTTCCACTAGTGAAGTATATTTTGTACCAGTTGGTGTATTCCTTGTCTGCAGAGCAAGAGCAAAGGTTTTAGGACCTAAATTGCTTGATTTCCTTGGAAGAGATATGTAGAACACTGTGCTTTGCTGTTGCTGTGTTGGTTTTCTCAAGACACAAACCCTGTTTGTTCCCTGTGTTTTCAGCAAGCAGAGAAGCTGCTGCAGACACTTTCTTGCCCCTTTTCCACAAGTGAAGTATATTTTGTACCAGTTGGTGTATTCCTCGTCTGCAGAGCAAGAGCAAAGGTTTTAGGATCTAAATTGCTTGTTTTCCATGGAAGAGCTATGTAGAACACTATGCTTTGCTGTTGCTGTGTTGGTTTTCTAAAGACACAAACCCTGTTTGTTCCCTGTGTTTTCAGCAAGCAGAGAAGCTGCTGCAGACACTTTCTTGCCCCTTTTCCACAAGTGAAGTATATTTTGTACCAGTTGGTGTATTCCTCGTCTGCAGAGCAAGAGCAAAGGTTTTAGGATCTAAATTGCTTGTTTTCCATGGAAGAGCTCTGTAGAACACTATGCTTTGCTGTTGCTGTGTTGGTTTTCTCAAGACACAAGTCCTGTTGGTTGTCTGCGTTTGCAGCAAGCAGAGAAGCTGCTGCAGACACTTTCTTGCCCCTTTTTCACAAGTGAAGTATATTTTGTACCAGTTGGTGTATTCCTCGTCTGCAGAGCAAGAGCAAAGGTTTTAGGATCTAAATTGCTTGTTTTCCATGGAAGAGCTATGTAGAACACTATGCTTTGCTGTTGCTGTGTTTGTTTTCTCA